>NC_056050.1:1360658-1660658 GCF_004379255.2 Salvia splendens
TCAAAATTCATTGCGTGTTAACTACTAGTTTTATATAATTTCAGGATTTTTATAAATTTTGCACTTAAATTTGTCAATTTCATCATTCAGGTCATATACCAGCAACTCGGGAACCTCTCTTCACAATTAGGGCTCAATATTGCTGTGAATAAGTTGGCGGGTATTCATGATACCATTACTAAATTTCTAGTATTTTAAATAATTCATATTCTCTTTGTTCCCCTATAAGCAAGTCGCTTTTTTTAGATATCCCACCATAAGTGAGTCATTATAAAAATATCCCATCTTTTATTTTATTTTCTCATGTGCTTTATTCTTTTATATTACTTTCCTGCAGTTGAATTGCCGAGAGAGCTTGGTAATCTATCAGAGCTCAAGTTCTTAGAGGGATCCTTCAACGGTTTCCTGACCGGACTCATCCCCTCTTCCATATTCAACCTATCAAATTTGAAGATGCTCTCTCTTCAACAGAATCAGTTCTATGGTCGTCTCGCTTCAAACATGGGGCTCTCACTTGTCAATCTCGAATTTCTTTATTTAAATTATAACAGACTCACAGGCGAAATTCCAACCTCTATCAACAACGCTTCTCGGCTTACTGCTATAGAACTGAGCAGAAACGCATTCACTGGCTCCATTCCCGACTTTGGCAATCTAAAACAACTGCAAGTCCTTCGCCTTAGTGAAAATAATCTGAAGGGAGCAGAATCGCCAAATCAACAACTGGAGTTTCTTTCTTCTTTAACAAACTGCCCATATTTGCTTCTATTGGAAATTAGCAACAATGCCATTATGAATGGTATCCTTCCTGCTTCCATTGGGAACTTATCTACTTCTCTTATTAGCTTTAGAGCTTCTAACTGCAGCATACGCGGTACTATTCCTCCTGGAGTCGGAAATTTGAGGAATTTGCAGGTTTTGGAATTATCCAATAATCGACTCACAGGATTCATCCCGACAACGATTGGATACTTGGAAGGACTTGTGAGGTTATATTTGTATAACAACTGTTTGGAATGGGGAATCATCAAGACTACATTTGCAGAGGGTTGTAGTCTTCAATCACTCAACTTGAATGGTAATAAGTTGGAAGGACCATTACCGGAATCCCTTTCCAATTGTCGAAGTCTGCAGCTTCTTAATTTTGGAAGCAACAGAATACAAGACACCTTTCCAGTATGGACCGTGATGGAGTACGTACTAAACAAGCCCAATAGCAGTGACGGCCCATCAGCCCAAAGCCCAAGGAAGAGTATCAGTTCGGCATTACCAAAGAGTTCGGCCCCAGCCTACAGCTCGGTAAAAGCCGACCAATCAAGCTCTACTCTCAGATCGGCAAAAGCTGCTCGGCAATAGTTCAGCAGTTCGGTCTCAATATTCGACCGAACTGGAAGATAGTCAACTCATGCAGGATCACATGCAGGATAGTGGATCAAGCACAGAGATAGTGGACTCATGCAGGATCTCATGCAGGATAGTGGACCCATGCAGGATCTCCATGACCTCCACGACATTCACAACCATCATTAGTGGTGATGCAAGCCACGATCTTAGTTCAATGTATAAATAGAACTCAGATCAGATAAAGAAAGGTTAAGCTCTCTAGAGATAAAAGATCAAATAGCAAGTCTGTATTGTAAGCTGTAGAAAACAGATCAAGCAATACAACTCTGCCCTCTTTTCTTCCCGTGGACGTAGATTTACCTCAGTAAATCGAACCACGTAAATCTCTGTGTCGTGATCTGTATTTTCCTGCATTCATCACCATCAAAAATTCGCCAAACCATCACTGGCGCCGTCTGTGGGAAACAGAGAATCAAATTTGTGATAAAGCGAATTTTTGATCTTTTTTCCACCCCAAAAAAATGCATACCAGATCACATAACACCCATAATACCGTTCGTGATAACCGTGAGGAAGCTAGTCCAGCTCGCAGGTCTGAAAAACGGCCTCGGGAGACATCTACCTCCGGTTCTCACGAAGAAGGAACAAGCCACTCCAGGAGAGATCGCACCGAGTCTTCCCAGCCGCCCGATTTAAATGAAGCTGTCAAGCTGTTCTTGGCCGAGAAGCAGGAGGAGTTCTTAACCTTCCTGCAGAAGAGCCAACAGCCGGAGAAGACAACGGCGGATTCTCCCTCCTCATCCAGACATGAAAGTCACTACCGCAGTAGTGACGTGTCTTCCAGGAGAAAGAATCCTCAACCCCGACATGTTCCTGTTCCTCCTCGGTACCGGAACCACAGGAGAACTCCATCTCCTCCGTACCGAAGAGATGTCGGGTTCGCCATGTACGGAGCATTAAAGACTCCGTTCTCGGACGATATCACCCGAACTCCTTTGCCGCGGAACTACCGGACACCGTCAATGACTTATGACGGGCTAGTGGATCCTCATGACTTCTTGGGATGCTATCAATATAATATGGCGAACCAGGGTCTCAATGAGGTCCATATGTGCAAGCTGTTCCCCGAGCTGCTCATCGGGAACGCCAGAAGGTGGTTCGACAGCCTTCCTCAAGGCAGCATTAGATCCTACCGAGATCTAATGGATGCTTTCCACAGGAGGTTCTTTCAGAAACCGGAAGCCCGAATTACTTCGGCTCAGCTGCTTTCTATACGTCAAGGTCGCGACGAAAAGATCAGCGACTTCCTGACGAGATTCCATAAGGAATGCCTACAAGTAGATAATCTCAATGATCTACTTGTCATTTCGGCATTCCAAAATGGAATCCTGCCTGGAGCTCTCTACAGAAAGCTCGTGGAGTGCGGTCCGCAAACACCTCAAGAAATGTGGGACATTGCAGACCAGTTTTCCCGTGCGGATGAGGCAGACCGTCGAAAACGGTCTTTAGACAGCTCATCTAGAGAAGACAAAAAGAAGCCCGATCATAGCGATCAGAGGCTTCCTCGCCGAACACCTTCCCCACCAAAGGAGGGATAGCGGTCATCCGAGGTGATCGAAAAAGAGCAAGTGTGTTCGCAGATTGCGCTTAAAAGTGCCGAGCAATAAGATCGGCACCATCAAGCATAGCAATCACAGCAGCCGGAGTCAGAGGCAGGCGAAATGACCGAAGTCACACCGGAGCCGAACTCGATGGTGTACGGCACTGAAGCCGTGATTCCGGTTGAGATCGGCATACCCAGTCCCCGAACTCTAAACTTCTCCTCAGAAATGAATGATGACGGACTGAGAGCCGAACTACATCTGGCCGAAGAAAGAAGAGAATTGGCCTGCATAAAAGCAGCCAAGTACAAGGAGCAAGTAGCCCGGTATTATAACCAAAGGGTGAAAAAGCTGCAATTTCAAGTGAGAGATCTCGTCTTGAGAAACAACGAAGTAAGCCGAGCAGAAAAGCTGGGCGAACTCGAACCCACATGGGAAGGTCCATATCGGGTGTCAGAAGTCCTCGGCAAAGGGTCTTACAAATTGACTCACGTGTCAGGAGCACAAGTACCCCGAACATGGTACGTTTCCAACCTCAAAAAGTTCCATTTGTAAGAGACAGTCCGGTCAGTCAGTCTTGTGTCTAGTTCGGTCCTAAGGCTATGTGCGTTTTTGTCTCTATGTGCTTTTTATTTGTCTAGGTGTGTTTTGTCTGTCTATGTGCGTGTCGTCTCTTACAAATGTTGCTGAGGTATCTTGTTCTTCGAAGGCTGATCCCCTTTTTAGAACATATATAAGCCTACGATTGTGAGTCAAAGCTTCTAAAGAGGATACAAGACCACAATTCAGCTTAAACAAGCAGTTCGTCTGAAACGAACTGCAATAAGCCAACGATTGTGAAGTCCAAGCTTCTAAAGAGGATACAAGACCACAATTCAGCTTAAACAAGCAGTTCGTCTGAAACGAACTGCAATAAGCCAACGATTGTGAAGTCCAAGCTTCTAAAGAGGATACAAGACCACAATTCAGCTTAAGAATCAAGCACTTCGTCTGAAACGAACTGCAACAAAAGTCCGATTCACGCGATAAAACTTGCCTGAATTAGGACAAGGGAAAGTCCGATCCACGCGATAAAACTCGCCGAATTAGGACAAGGGAAAGTCCGATCCACGCGATAAAACTCGCCGAATTAGGACACAAGCTTAGTCCGGTCTAAGAAATTTACTTCATAAAGACCAAAGACGAGTCCGGTCAAAGATGTTTATTTCATCAGACCAAAGACGAGTCCGGTCAAAGATGTTTATTTCATCAGACCAAAGACGAGTCCGGTCAAAGATGTTTATTTCATCAGACCAAAGACGAGTCCGGTCAAAGAAGTTTATTTCATAAGACCAAGGACCAAGTCCGGTCAAAGAAGTTTACTTCATAAGACCGAGGACAAGTACGATGAAATTTTTTCGCTAAGCTGTAAATACACAGTGTTAGAAGCGAAAACAAAATTTCATTTTTCAAATCTTGTTCGGCACACAACTCCGCTACCCTACGAGATGGCGTTACGCTATTACAAAGGACTATTCTACTGTCCAGGGTTGCTAAAGTTGAGCCATCTATTCACAAAATCCTCGTGAAGCCGAGTTCGGGCGTTCTCGGCAGCTGAAGAATAAGCAGGTCGACGAGATGCTCTAATCGACCTACCGCCTCTTCCCTGAGCCCGGGAAGCTCTAGCACCTCGGCGGCGAAGAGTCTCTTCACGAAGCATTTGTTGATCTTGCTCACTCATAATCACAGCTCCTCTACGAACTTCAGTCCGTTCTCGTCTTGACGTTTCCGGCTGTTCCAGAGTTCGTTGCTGACTTGGAGTACGGTTTTGAGCAAGTGAATCAAGGGTTTGAGCTGGAGTATGAACATCTGTTGGCGGGAAATGCCTAAGGAATCTCTCGATTGGAGGACGCCGGGAAAGAACGATGTCGTACCGAGAAGCCCAGCGCCGCAATGATTTCACAACTTGTTGGCAAGCCGAGCTCTCCAGCGCATTGTTCCTCCGGAGTACATGATATTCCTCCCACAGTTCGTCAACTCGTTCCTGAACTTCAGAGATGGTCATTCCCCCGCGCCTGCTGATGAAATCCTCATACGCAGTCCTCTCAGCGACAGCAGTATTCAGCTCGGCCTCCAGATCCTTCTTTTCGGACTCTAAGTCCTTATTATCGGCCTCCAGCTTCATTGAACGAGCCAAGAGTTCGTCATTCTTCATCTGGTCAGCTATAGCTCTTTTCTCAGCTTCGTCTAAAGCCGAAGAGTACAGCCGCTTCCAGTGAAGTACCTCCAGCTCCTTGAGAGTTAAGAATACAAAGCAGCTACGTCAGTTCGGCATTTCAGCTTACCGAGCAGGTAGTAAACCACAACAGGAGTAAGAGAGTACGAAAAGCTATACGAAGACACAAGGGTAGACAGAAGAATTTTTTCATACATAAGGAAAAATTTTTTTTACACAAGGAGGGCTTCAAGGTCATCTTACAAGAAGGAAGAAACTAAACTAGGAGAAGGGAGACGAAATCATACTCCGCCAGCTTCGTCTCCGCCTTCTCGGTGAGGTTCAGCTTCCTTCTCCTTGTCTGCCTCAGCTTCAGCCTCGGCCTCCCTGCTCTCCCCAGCCTGCTCGGCGCCACCGTAGCCGATCTGCTGCGCCTCCTGCTCGGCCTGCTCATCGCCGGTCTGCCGCTCATGCTGCTCGGTCTCACCTTCTCCATGGAAGATTGGAGCGGGTGAAACTGACCCTATGGAGGCAAAGATAGCCTCCATGTTCTCATCGCGGTCAGCTCGGCAACTACGAACTTGGTCTGCAGAAAGCAGGACCGAGGACGAAGCAAGCTCCTCAAGCACCGGCAGGCTCTGAAGCCGAGCTGCTATCTCCCGGCCGTACAGCGGCAGGACGACTTCAGGCCCCTGCTCGGCTTTATCGGTCATCAGTTTCAGAAGATCACCGACAAAGGCCGAGAATTGGTTGCTCAGAAAGAGTTTCTCCACGAAAGCACGGAGACCCTCTCCTTGGGCAACCACGGCGGCAGCATCCCTCCGTTTCGTCTGCTCTCGCTGGATGACGAGCTGGTTTTTGGCAAACTGAGCTTCATCCTGGGCCGAAATCCTAGCAGCTCTGGCTTTCTCAAAGTTTGCCTCAGCCTGCTCGGCCCGGTGACAAGCAGCCGCCAATTTCCTCTGCATCTCAGCATAGTCGTTGGACGCTTTGGAGAGTTCGACGGCGACGAGCTTGGAGAGCATATCGTTCCTCTGAAAATGGATAAAGAAAAAAGTCAACAGAGGGCACCAAAAATACAGGACAGAAGCAAAGCCAAAGAATCAAGAAGACAATTCACCTCGGCGAAGTCCGTGGGCCATAAAAATGGCTCACAGATATGCTCCGAAGGAGGCGCCAAGACCACGTCTTTCTCTGGCGCTCTCGGGGGCTTCTGGGTCTTCCCCTTCCTACTTGCCGAAGTCGACTCCGGCTTCTTTGGACCCGAAGAGGTCTTTTGCCTCTTCGGATTCTTCTCGGCATCAGGCGCCGAGCTGGTAGCCTTCTCTTTCTCCGGCTCCTTAAGCTCGGAGGATTTGCGGCTAATCTTATTCAGCATGAACACTGCCAAAAAGCAAGAAAACAAGGTTAGTTTTCGTCGTCAAAGCAGTAATGCATAAAAAAGAAATCCTCACCCTCAGCCTCTTCGTCCGAAGACGAGGAGTCGAACAAGAAGTCGCCCTTGACGAGCTCAGACTCCGAGTACTTCTTCCTAATCATGGGAATCTTATTGAGCTCGGCCTCGAGCTCGTCCAACGGTTCTACCCGAGGGTGAGGAATAACGGACTTCGGCCCTCTCCAGGGAAAGCCAGGAGCCGCTGTCCTATTATAAAAAAAGAAGCGATTTTGCCATTTCGGCCATTTGGTTTTACAAAAGGCCCTAAAAGGCTGTAAAGGGACCAAGTAAAACCAAGATCCCTTCCTCTTAAACTGGAAAAAATTAAGGATTGCCCTCAGAGACAGATCCTTATCTAGCCTACGCAGTTCGGCAGCAAAAGCCGATAAGTGCCTCCAAGAGTTCGGAGTCACCTGACCTAAAGGGAGTTGAAAAAAATCTAGCAGCTCTACAAAGGCAGGGGGAAGAGGGAAACGAAGCCCGCATTCCAAGCCGGCTTCATAAACGGTGGCGTAACCCTCCGGCGGCGAGTCAGCCCTATGAAGGTCGTCGGGAATCGCAACCTTCCCCCCAGGTAAAAAATATTTTTCGTGTAAGGATATCACAGTATCCTTACTCAAGATACTGTGAAAACACTCTACGGTCTTCTCCCCGGATTCTTTCCGGCTAGAAGACCTCTTACCCCCTTTCCTACCGCTACCTGACTCAGAAGAAGAAGAAAAAGACATAGTTCTTACTCTTTGAAAGTGAAGAAATTCTGAAGAGATTCTTGAAAGCGGAAAGGAAATTTTTGCACAAAAGAGAGAGAAGGCAGAAGAAGCAATAGCAAAAGTGTTCAAAATGATGAAGAAAGGACGTATTTATCAGATTCGGAGAAGATTTCAAAATCATCGCACCGTTTCGAATCCCACCTTTTCAGGATTCAACGGCCGGATTTTACTGTCGCATTTAATGCAGTCACGCGCAAGGCACGTCCCCTGACGTCAGCCTCCCCCGTACCTTTATCCAGAATGCCGAAGTGACTCGCTTCGCCGAAGTGATTCACTTCGCTTTTCGGGGGGGTAGTGATGGAGTACGTACTAAACAAGCCCAATAGCAGTGACGGCCCATCAGCCCAAAGCCCAAGGAAGAGTATCAGTTCGGCATTACCAAAGAGTTCGGCCCCAGCCTACAGCTCGGTAAAAGCCGACCAATCAAGCTCTACTCTCAGATCGGCAAAAGCTGCTCGGCAATAGTTCAGCAGTTCGGTCTCAATATTCGACCGAACTGGAAGATAGTCAACTCATGCAGGATCACATGCAGGATAGTGGATCAAGCACAGAGATAGTGGACTCATGCAGGATCTCATGCAGGATAGTGGACCCATGCAGGATCTCCATGACCTCCACGACATTCACAACCATCATTAGTGGTGATGCAAGCCACGATCTTAGTTCAATGTATAAATAGAACTCAGATCAGATAAAGAAAGGTTAAGCTCTCTAGAGATAAAAGATCAAATAGCAAGTCTGTATTGTAAGCTGTAGAAAACAGATCAAGCAATACAACTCTGCCCTCTTTTCTTCCCGTGGACGTAGATTTACCTCAGTAAATCGAACCACGTAAATCTCTGTGTCGTGATCTGTATTTTCCTGCATTCATCACCATCAGACCGGAAATCTCACTTATCTTCGTGTCCTCGTATTGAGATCCAACAACTTCAGCGGTACCATTTCTTTTCTCTCTTCCAAGGCTACGCTTCCATTCCCTAACCTGCAAGTTTTTGATATATCGCATAATGCATTCACTGGAAATCTGCCCCGTGAGTATTTGAGTAGTTTCAAAGCAATGATAGATGCACGTGTGAATAATCGAGAAGGAGATCAGTCTTCATTTTATACAGATTCATTGATATTAACGGTAAAAGGTTTGAATCTGTCGTATGGTACAATTCTGACAACCTTCACAACGATCGACATGTCATCCAACAGATTTTCGGGCAGTATCCCAACCTCCATTAGAAATTTGAATTCATTGATGTATTTGAATCTGTCTCACAATTGCCTCACAGGAAATATACCTGCATCTTTTGGAAACGTGACAGAACTCGAGTCGTTGGACTTGTCTTCAAATCGATTGGAAGGGGAAATTCCAACAGAGCTAACAAAGCTCACATTTCTTGCTGTGATGAACCTTTCCCTGAATGATCTTTCAGGGAAGATACCTCAATCCAATGGCCAGTTTTCCACATTTGAAAATACATCATATATTGGGAATTCTGGACTATGTGGATTTCCGTTAACAAGAAAATGTGAAGAGCCTTCGCCTCCTATGATGCTGCAAGAAGATGGTTATGATGATTATGGTATTCTAGATGGATTCTGCTGGCAAGCGGTTGTTTTCGGATATGGATTTGGATTCGTAATCAGTTGTGTGATTCTTGGGTATGGATGGCCTAAATGGTTGGTGGAATGGATCTATAGATTTTACAGGATAAAGATGAGAAGCCGTAGAAGAAATGTGGCACCACAAAGAAGCTAAAGATGATAGAAGGTTGAGCCTTTGAGGTTGAATAATGGCTATTGTTGTTTTAATAGCATAACTTTCAACTTATATTGTAAATTGAAGATTCTATAAAACATTACTTCCCCCCTTCCCCTGAAAATCTATCACTTATTTCCTTTTTTATTCGTCTCTAAAAATTTGTCACCTTTCACTTTTACCATTTTTGGTTGTGAACCCAACATTCCACTAACTCATTTTCACTCACAATTTATTATAAAATTAATATATAAAAATAAGACCCACATGCCACTAACTTTTTCAACTCACTTTCTATTATATTTTTTAAAATTCGTGCCGGATCAAATGGTGCCAAATTTTAACGGACGGGGGAGTATATGTGTGGATAGTGTTTAGTATACATGAATTTTTATTCTAAAAAGTAGAATATTATTACTTGGGCTTATCGAATACGATGGTTTGGGCCTCAACATAAATATTATCACTTGGGCTTGATAAATAGCTAAGACTTCTCACTTGTGTTTTGTTAATGGATATCCGACTAATCATTTTGCCAAATTAACTTGCGTGACAAATGTCTAGCTTTAGGCTTTTGGGATTCTCCTAATGCTAAGTGTCAATCAAAAAAAAAGATGAGGTGTCACATTGTGTATCTAATGCCTAGAAGAGTACTCTAAACACAAGATCAATTGCGATTTGCAAAATTGATTTGCTCTAATTTTCCATTCTATAAACGATCGATCACACATATGTGCTGTCTGTGTAGATTAATGGGGAGATTGGCTGAAGCAGTTTCAGCTGTAGGAAACCTACTGAAATTGGGAATTTGAGGCTGCTTTGAGTTTTTCTCTTTTGAAGGTACGGACTCTTCTTCTGTTTACTTTTTGTATTGTAAATACTGATGCGCTTAAGATGTTTGTGAAAATGTCTGAAAGACCACTTTTTCCGAAATTGTAACAGCTTGAGCAATTATTTATAAATCTTTATTCTATTACGATTATTTGGATCTATATTTCTGCCCCCATTGGGCCTTAGAGTGAGCAAGCCCACTAGCTAAGTCACTAGGCTTCGTAGGATTAAACTTTTCTTCATATGGACCGGGCCCATATTGATTGCTCTCTATCGATATGACTTATTCTCCAAGCTTTGGAATCATTAAAACTAAAAATTTGTAAAATGCTAATCTTTTTCATGTTGATTGATATGAAAATTCGATGTTGAATTCATAAAGGAACTAATTCCATAAACAAAATTTGAAATGCACGTCATTAGTTTACAGTTCTTAGTCATTTCTTTTTTCAATCATTTTTAAAATTGTATAGTATAGTAGTAGGAGGATAAAATGATTCCAAGGTTTGTACTGCTTAAAATCCTAAACATATATAGGAACCAATATTATCAAAATATCCTCTAATATATCCAAGGTGCAACTATATATAACTATATAAGAACCAGATTGTATCAAAATGAATATATTTTCATGTCCAGAGTACCACCAAAGTGTTGTTTTTCAACTGAATAGTCTTCGTTGGGAAATTTAGATGAATCCATACAAGTGGGGACCTAAGTCCATGTTATGTTTTTGTATATATATGTGGTCCTAAGCCAAGAAGCAATAGACAGTTTCTTAATATTTGGAACTGTTCTTATTATTTTACTAGCCATGCATTTAATATGTGGACTTAGTCCATGTTATCTTTTTGTAGGTCAATTAAATCTATATTCCGTTATATTTATTATGTTGACCTAAGTCCATGTTGTGTTTGCCTAATTTTGTTTCTGGATATTTATGAACACTCGATTTTGTGGTTGCATACACTCTAAAATAGGAAATCTTGTTAGCTGATCGCAACTTGGAAAATGAAGGCTTGCCATTGTTTACTTCATTTTGGAGATATATTGATAAAAGGAAAACATGGTAAGGTAGATAATGTCTGATACTTAATCCAGTTAAGCCAGAATCTTTACCCCTTGTTCACTACAACAAGCAAATCTTTACCTTTGTACAAATTTCCACTCTATACATTACTCCAAAATTCATTCGATATTTTAATCCTTTTTATTTCACCAAAACAATGTATAGAATTACTACCTCCGTCCACTACCAATACTACACAAGCTTTGATATAAAATTGGACTAGTCTTAAAAGAGAAAAAAATGAGTAGAGTATTATTAGTTATAGGTATATAAATAGGAGAAAGAAAGAAATAAAAAAAGCAGCATATTACCAAAAATGAAAAAAAATTGTACACCAACAAAAATGGATTAAAAAGACTATTATTAGTTGTGGATAGAGATAGTATTCAACAAAAAAAACTCCTATGTAATGGGTGAATAAGTTTCAGTTCCTTTTTACCACGATTAGGACTTGATTCATATAACGTTCCCAGCATTCCTTATTGTTTTTTAACCACTTAATATGGTATAATCTTAACCTCAAAAGCTTTCTTTCACACTTCAAAATTCTTCAAAAATATATGTTATAACAACTTATTATATAACGGCATCATTAAGGTGCTGTACTAAAAGAATTTGTAACTTCTCTGGCAACGCTGGATTTTGCTTTTAACCGATTGACAGGTGGGTTTTAATGATTGTACCTCATTCTATGACATTACAACATTTTCATCCATACTAAATCAATTCAATTAGGCTAATCAGCGTTAATTACGTTATAATGAAATAAAAACTATCTGGCTTATTTAGCGCCGATATTTTCGGGCTCATTTGGCCCCAAGGGTTGTTTTTCAATTGATTAGTCATCGTTGGAAAAATTAGATGCATCCATACAAGTGGACCTAAGTTCACGATCTGTTTTTTTGTATATTATGTAGACCTTAGTCAACCTTTTTGTTTTTGTAGATCAATTGAATATATATTCACATTATGTTTTCATATATTAAGTGCATCTAATTAAGTCCATGCATGTTGTTAAATTATGGCTATGATTAATAAATCATATTTGAGAAATAGTAAACAGTAAAATAGGAAATCTTGTTAGATGATTGCAACTTGGAAAATGAAGACTTTTCATTATTTACTTATTCTTGAGATAACATTGATAGCAGTATTAAAGAATTGTTACTCTATAGAATACTTGACATGTATTTCGAACACCCACACTTTTTTGAAGTTATACGTAACGACTTGACATGTATTATATATATATATATATATATATATATATATATATATATATATATATATATAGGATTGTGATCAAGGTAGAACCATTCTTAAACGTAGAACAAATGCCAAACGGAGGTCGTTAGATCTTTTAATCCAATCGTGTTGATTTGCACAACAACTTCCCATTACAACCAAAACTATTATTAATGGGTGAATGCAGAGAAGTGAAAAAATAAAGCATGCATGGACTCTTCTTCGTTTCATTCATTCTTCCATCAACATGTGAGTTTTTTCACATGTTGAGTCCGGAATGTCGTGAAAACATAGTCTAATATGTATGATTTTTAATCTTGACCGTCATTTTTTCCTCATCCAATGAATAAAATATGTAGAGTTCTAGGTTCTACACTTAAGAATGGTTCTGTCTTTAACGCAACCCTATATATATATATATATATATATATATATATATATATATATATTGTATTTCGAACACCCACACTTTTTTGAAGTTATACGTAACGACTTGACATGTATTATGTATATGTATATGTATATGTATATGTATATGTATATATATATATATATATATATATATATATAAAACTTTTAATCTTATTGTATAACAGCATAATTCAGGTGCTGTACCAAAAGAATATGTAACTTCTCTGGCAATGTTGGATCTTGCTTTTAATAGATTGACATATTCGTTCAAAAGATTGTATTTCATTCATTCTATGACATTACAACACTTACATCCATACTAAATTAATTCAATTACGCTAATCAGCATTAATCTATCTGGCTTATTTAGCGTCGATATTTTCGGGCTCGTTTGGCCTAGTGTTGCTTTTCAGTTGATTAGTGGACCTAAGTTCGCGTTATGTTTTTGTATTTTAAAAGTGGACCTATATATTTCAAGAAGTAATAGACAGTTTCTCAATATGTGGAACTGTTCTTAGCATTTTTTGTATGTGGCCATGCATTTAATATGTGGACCTATGTCCATGTTATGTTTTTGTATATTGCGTAGACCTAAGTCAACCTTTTGTTTATGTAGGACAATTAAATCTATATTCACGTTATGTTTTTGTATATTATGTGGACCTAATTAAGTCCATGCATGTTGGGTAATTGCCTGATATTCTTTCTGGATTTATGAGTATTCGAGTTAAATTGTGTCTATGATTAATAAATTACTTGAGAAATAATAAACACTAAAATAGGAGATCTTGTTAGATGATTGCAACTTGAAAATGAACACTTTTCTTAGCTAACTTCATTCTTGAGAAGATAAAATATCTCCATTTCATTTATCTTTCGATTACTTCTATTTAATACCCTCTTTCTTTGACCTCTTCATCATCATTAGCAAAACTAAATTGCAATTTACAACCACTTTCATGGAGACCTCTTTCTTACTTCCTTTTTCACTCATGATTTTAATAACTACTTTAAACATCTTCACCCTCACCTTATCTGCAACACCAACCGATTCCACCACCGATCAAGATGCTCTACTTGCGTTAAAAAATGCCATCACTGTCGACACAAATGGTGTGTTGAGCAACAGCTGGCTCACCAACTCTTCCATCTGTGAATGGGCTGGTGTCACCTGTGGCGTCAAACACCACAGGGTCACGGCCATCAACCTCTCCAACTTCGCCCTCCACGGAAAGCTCACTCCACATCTGGGAAACCTAACGTTTCTCCAGACCTTGGACGTCAGCTCCAACAACTTCACAGGCGTCTTACCTACTGAGCTGTCTAAACTACATCGTCTGAAGCATGTAAACGCGACATCTAACAACTTCACTGGAGAAATACCAAGAGGTATTCTTACAAACATGTCTTTATTGGAAGACATTGATCTGAGGGTTAACAACCTATCAGGCGCGCTCCCAAGTGACATATGCAATAATACTCCGAAACTGAAGATATTAATTCTCAGAGAGAATCTATTATATGGAAAAATTCCAAGGAATATATATAAGTGCAGCGAGTTGCAGAAGCTGAGCTTATCGGTGAATATGTTCAATGGAAACATACCAACCCAAGTTGGGAATCTTAGTATGCTTACGTATTTATCTATATCTTATAACGATCTCCAAGGTAACTATATTAATCTGCGTATAATTAATGAAATGGAGCTTTCACTGTGATTTAACTATATATTCTAGTTAATCTCATTTTCCTACTTTTTGAAAGGAAATATTCCGTCTTCTATGTTCAATGTTTCACGGCTGGAATTCATATTTCTCCGTGGGAATAAACTGTATGGAAGAATACCAACAAACATGGAAAAGTTACTCAACCTCCAAGGGTTATATCTTAGCGGGAACAACTTAACAGGTGCGAACTTTCTATTAGCCTAGAATTCGTGCTTCATATATTATTTTAAGACAAGTTTCTTAATTTCGAGTTTTGTGTTAATAACTGGGACAATTGATTACGAAATTTTGTTTTTCCACTATCTTAAAACTTGTTGTAAAATTCATTAACTTTATTAAATTTTGAGATTTCCTGTAATAAACAATTATGGCCAAATGTTATTCCCATGTAGCTGTCGGATAATCTAGTCAGCCCAAACTATGTTGGTTTGGCAAATCAAAATGCTTATCTACACAAAAGAGGTTGTTTTGGTATAAAAATATTTATAAAATTAAAAGTAATTTTAGATTTTACATATCATATTTTTTCTCTTCTAATTATCTTCTAATTATTTTGTCCCGCTGCTCTCCTTCTCTCCCAACTCTCTCTGCAAATCATTTGCCATCGCCGTCACTCTCCTAACTCTCCTGCTCTCTTCCTTCTAACTCTCCTGCTCTCTTCCTTCTAACTCTCTCTCTCTCTCTCTCTCTCTCTCTCTCTCTCTCTCTCTCTTTCTCTCTCTCTCTCCAAATCCACCTACACCGTCACTCTCTATAAATCTGCCGCTGCTGTGTCTCCGCAAATCCGCCCTTATTATCCTAAATTGGACAACCCAGATTACCTAAGAGGAAAAATTAAAGATGCAGAAATATTTTGAAGATATTGAGCCTATTGTTTGCATCATCGATGACGCATTGTTTCTTTTTTTCTCATGTACTATTATTTGATGATTTGAGGATTCTTTCACATACTTTCTGCATTTTTTATAAAATTTTGTAAGTTTGTAATTTTAGGTGACATACCAAGACAAATCGGGAACCTTTCATCACTATTAGGGTTGGATCTTGCTTCTAATAAGTTGGCAGGTATATATATAGACTCGTACATTGTTAGTCTATTGCATTACAGTTCATATTTCTAATAAACAGTGCTAAATTTATTGTGTTTTTAACCCCTTGATTTAACTATTTCAAGGAGCCTTCACATTGATTTAACAATTTTAATTAACCTTATTTGTCTTATTTTGATAGGAAATATTCCGTATTCTCTCTTCGACCTTTCCTCATTGGAATTCATGCACCTCTCCCGCAATAATCTATCTGGAAGCATACCCACAAATTTGGACAATTTACGAAACCTCCAAACACTGGATCTTACCATGGATAACTTAACAGGTGAGTGGAACAACTTATCTAGTACTCATTTGTCCCTAGTTCATAACTGGTTAGCTTAAAAAAGCTTTTGGTCCTACACATTAAGATTGATAGCTTTTGATATAAAATTTTATACTAATATATAGTATTATCTCTGTCCCAATAAATATGAAACATTTGGTTTTCGGTACGGGGTTTTATGCAGTGTTGTTCTTTAAGTTAATGAAAAGATAGTAAAGTAAGATGAAGGGAAAAATAGAGATGGTTTTATTACTATCAGTTTAGGAAACGTTTCATTTTTAATGGGACAATCCAAAAAAGAAAATGTTTCATTTTTAGTGGGACACTGAAGGATACTCTTTTGGGCCTAAATGAATGATGTTAAACTTCCAATTTATTGCTAAGATAATAAGATCAAAGGAATGCCTAATAGTAATAACCTTATAAATCTTCAAACGGATCAAGTTGTTTCTACATATGGATGTGATTAATTGCATACACCCCTATACTGACAAGTGCCGTAGCTTTATAAAACCGTATTTAGTTATAATATGATTACTATTTCAATATCAAAAAAACTAAACTTAATAAGCTGTTATGTTGACCTAATCACTTTCCACAACCCAATCTGTATTTGTCTAATTTAATCCTAAATATGTCACAATTAGTGTGGTTCTAGTATATACTTTATATGTATCTTAAACTTAAATTTCTGTACGGCTCTATATTTTTTCAGTAACTTAATTTATTTATTTAGGACACATACCAAGACAAATCGGGAACCTCACTTCACTACTAAAGCTGGAACTTAGTGGAAATCGGTTGGCTGGTATGTTTATAAACTTGTACGTTACTGGTTTATTACATGACTTATTCATAATAAATGTTACAAAATTTTCTCATCTTTTAAATACTAATTGATAGCACTATATTTCATGGCTTGAACTTTGACTAATGTTACAAAAAGGATGACTTGAAATATACAAAAACAACTCATTAAATTGAATTGTAACTTTCCAGTAGCTGGATTGCCGAAGAATCTTGATAATCTACCGGACCTTGAGTTTTATTTGCATCATTCAACGATTGGATGTATACTCATCCCTTTTTCCATATTCAAACTTAAGGAAACTAAAGTTATTAACTCATCAACGATATTAAATGGAGAGTGAAAGAGAGATGAATATTTAATTGGAGATAGAAAGTTATCAAAAATAGATATGTGTCATCTTGGTCGGGAATATTTAAAAAGGAAAATGTGTCAGCTAATGAACTGGGACAAAGGGGTGTACCAAAAAGTCAGTATTTTTTCGGTACGGTAAATTGATGTGGTATTTCGGTATTTTTTTTATACGGTAAGTGCTTCATTTTTCAAAACCTCTATATATTACATCTTATCTTATACTCCCTCCGTCCCATGTTACTTGAGTCGTTTCTTTTCGGCACAGGGATTTAAGAAAGTTGTGTTTTGTGAGTTAAATAAAGTAGAAAAAAAGAATAAAGTAAGAGAGATAAAAGATAGTAAAGTAAAAGAAAGAATATCATAATTTTTACTTTTTTATGGAACATAATTAAGGCTTTTACAATAATTATTGTAATTTATCAGTATTTGTAGGATTTCGACAATTTAGAATTTTTAATATTTTACACAATTTAACAAGTTTGCTATTGTTAAATTTTGCATTATGCTAAAATCATTAATTATATTAAAATGTAAATTTAATTAAAAAAAAATATAGAAAAGGCATACATGTCTTCTCACATATATAAGCGAATCATCTCATTTTAAGATAAATCATCTCACACAAAGCTATCATATGTTATCACATGTACTCCCTCCGTCCCGGGCTACTCGCTCATTTCCTTTTCGGCTCGGAGATTAAGGAATGAGTGTATAGGAAAGTAAAAAATGACGGCTGTAGGTGAAATTTTTTACTAAAAATAGAAAGAGTGCAAGTAACTTGGGACGCCCAAAAAGGAAATAAGTGCGAGTAGTGCGGGACGGAGGGAGTATTACCAAACAAGCACTAAACTGCCAAAGTTGTTTCTAAGCGTATGATACGGATATAATTAATTGTACATGCTTTTCTAAGCGTATGATACGGAGGGAGATTGGACATCTTACATCATTAACTCAATTGTACGTAGACTTTAATAGATTGACAGGTATGACTTCATCACTATTTAAGTTTTATTATTTTTTGCGAATATAAGTTTTATTATTTTTTGGCGCGACATTTAAAAAATATAAAGAAAATAGATAAAAAAATTAGTGAAATACGAGTTCCACTTATGTATATTAATTTTAAATAAATGTGAATGAAATGAGTTATTGGAATGTGATTTAAATACTATTTATAATTTATAATAAAAATAAACCGGGACTTCTATTCGTGAACAGACAGAAATAAAAAAAAAATGAAACTCCTACTCGCAAACGGAGTAAGTACATGTTTACGCCCGATGTATCATCCGCGGAAGAAACGCGGACGACGGCCTATCGTCCGCGCCCATCGGGCGCCCCATTGTGGGCTCGGCGCCCCATTTTACTTAAAAAAATGCGTTTGCCGGGGGTCGAACCTGGGTCTATTGCTTGGAAGGCAATAATCCTAACCGTTGGACTACAAACACTAGTTAAAATATCTTGAAAACTAAATTGTTTTATACATTTATTAAGATGATAATGTTATAAAAAATGATAATTTATAATTAAAAAGTAGAATTCGGTGAAACGAGAATTTGCTTCTTCGAGTTATTAAGATGATTATGTTGTGTGATTGAAATGAAGATTTTAAATAAATGTATTAATTTTTATAAATGTATTAATTTTTAATTCATATTGTAACGTATTAATTTTTATAAATGAAATAAAATTTTTTTCCAATTTTTACAGTTATTTAAATATTCAAATAAAAGAAAATGCATAAGGCGGACGTTTACTAATGCCTGACAAAGTGATAGGTGCCATTCGAAGGAGATTGGACATCTTACATCATTAACTCAATTGTCCATAGACTTTAATAGATTGACAGGTATGACTTCATCACTACTCTCCCCTACTTCCCCTAGATTGCAATAGATTATACTCGCCGTCTGCAAATATGAGTCTTATTAGTTTTGTTACAAAATTAAAAAAATGTTAAGAAAAATGAGTAAAAAAATTAGTAGAATAAGAGTTCTACTTATATATATTAATTTTAAATAAATATAAAACGAATGAGTTATTAGAATGTGAGGCTTAAATACTATTTATAATAAAAATAAACCGGAACTTTTATTCATAAACGGACCGAAATAGAAAAACGAAACTGCTATTATAGACTGAGGAAGTAAATGTTATCACATGTATCCTACCAAACAAACATTTAATTGCCAAAGTTGTTTCTAAGCGTATGATATGGGTATAATTAATTGTACATGCTTCTCTTATACGACAAATTGATAGGTGTCATACCGAAGGAGATTGGACATCTTACATCATTAACTCGTCTGTCCCTAGACTTTAATAGATTGACAGGTATGACTTCATCACTACTTTCCTCAGATTTTAATAGAGTGATATAGGTATGACTTCATCACTAGTTTGATTTCATAATGATTAAAGTCAATGCGTTATAGAGTAATTTTCTTTGTAGAAATATGTCACTTGACACACATTTTAATCCATACTTGATAAAACAAGAAAGAACAAAAAAAAAATACTTGAAATCATATAGTGGATAATGAGAGACTTAAATAATAAAGTAGTAAAAGTGAAAAGAAAAAAATTTGTTATGGATATTGACTTTTTTATTGGAACAGACGAAAAAGAAAATGTATTCTATTTCTATGGAAAGCGGGAGTATTAATCACTTTCTACAAATCCAATTCAAATCGTCTAATTTAATTCTAAAATGTCTATCACAATTAGTCTAATTCCCGCATATGGTAAATCAATCTTAAACATAAAAGTGTATTCGAAACTCTATATCTCTTCAATATTTTCCTAATTAATTTTGTATCTCAAATTGATTTTTTTTCATACAATTTCAGCATTTTAATAATTTTTTAAAGTAACTTTGACATGTCTTTACTATTAGGATTTGATCTTGCTCAATAAGTTTGTGGTTGCGGGGTATATTTATAAATATTCATAGTTACTACAATTTGGATTTAGATATCTATTACTCCTTTGGTCCCGAATCACTAGAAGTAGATAGTTTTCTACAATTCACCAAATCTAATTCTAACATTCCAAAAGTTTATGTATCTAAATCTATCCAACCACTATTTGGCATATGCTGGAGTTGGATTTTTAATAGTTGTAATGAAATTTACTATCTATTCATGATTGATTGTTCTCTGTTTTATTAGTCCTTCAAGAATTCATTTTTTGATAGGAAATATTCCTTCTTCTATCTTCAACGTTTCCTCGTTGGAATCCATATACCTCGATAGAAATTCTATATCTGGAAGTATACCCACAAATTTGGACAATTTACTCAACCTCCAAGAATTGTCACTCGGCGGCAACAACTTAACTGGTACGAGTAGTAACTTATATCTAGTAGTACTCTTTTGGCCCGGAATAAATTCTGTAATTTTAAATTATACTCTTTTCAGACAACTGTCTTATTAATTTTGTGATGAAATGATGTTAAACTTTCCTAATTTATTGCCGAGATATAAGTATGAATAGGATAACTAATTTTTCGTGTCAAACTATTGAACCCGTCATTGTTAGTTTGTTTTATATCATTGTTAAATATTGTTAGTTTGTTTAGGTCATTTTATAAAATCCGGATTTGAAGAATACGAATGTCATTCTTAGATCATTTTAGGTCATGCTTACTATCATGACCTAAAAACATACTAAGAATGACCTGACCTCTGTATTGTCTAAAAATGACATCCGGGTGTGGTTCTGCAATAAGATTGAGTTTTGCATATATCACAACTCTATCTTTATAACTGGTCAAAATGATCGAGCTGTATTAATCACTCTCCACAATCCATTTCAAATTTGTCTTATTTAATCATAAAATGTTAGCCACAATTAATCTATTTCTTAAACATAAATTTATATTCGGAATTTATATCTCTTCAATATTTTCGTTGTTAAGTTTGAATCTTAAAGTTGACTTCTTTCATGCAATTTCAGCACTTAAATAAAGTTTTGTAAGTAAGTTTGACCGCCCTTCACTGTTAGGCCTGTATCTTGCTAAATTTGTACGTCGTGAATATTACATTGCATATTAATTACAACTACTTGCCATGTTCCTGATTTTGGATCTTGGCGTTGCAATGATCTCGAAGAGTTGTAATGGACTTTAAAATTTATTCAAGATTCGATGTTCTCTGTTTTATAAATTTCGCAAGAATTCATGTGTAAGCCTATCTAATACATATTCATCTCAGGTTCCATACCCAACCAAGTTGGTAATATCACTAAGCTAGGAACACTGAATTTGGCAAACAATAAGTTGAAAGGTATGTTTATATAGGTAAATTTTGCACATGTTCTGGTAACTACTAGTAGTGGGATCCTGAACTAATCTTTGGCTAAACCTTGGAAATCTTAACGCCATAATGTCTTTCAAATCCTTCCCTTCGCCCCACTTTAAGCGGAGCATTATTTTTTGGCACGAGATTTTATGTAATGTTATTTATAGTTAAGTGGAGAGAGGAAAAAGTATGAGTGAGAAAAAGTAGAGAGTCATAATTCTATTTTAAGAAATGTGTTGTTTAGAGTGGGATATCCCAAAAACTAAAATGCGCTATCACTTAAATTATTTCGGTCATATTTACCATATTCAAACTTTTATTATTACTGTCCACACTCTATCTCGATGTTTTTATAACAGACTCACACTCACAGGCGAAATTCCAACCTCTATCACCAATGCTTCTCATCTTATGGATATATACTTGGGCAGCAATTCATTCTCTGGCCTTATCCCCGACTTCGGTAACCTAAGATATCTGCTATTCCTTGGTCTAAGTGACAATAATCTGACTGGGGTTAAATCACCAAATCAAGAATTGGAGTTTCTCTCTGGTTTAGCAAACTGCTTAATTTTATTTAGCTTGGATATTAGTAACAATCCAATGATAAACGGTATCCTTCCAGCTTCCATTGGGAACTTGCCTAAATCTCTTTCCACCTTTGCAGCATCTAACTGCAGCATCAGAGGTATAATTCCTCCTGAAATTGTTACTGGATGCTGTTGCGGCGGGAGACGTCTCCCGTCTATAATTCCGGTCCAAACTGGAAAGGTGTCTTGTATATTGTTATTTCCAATATCAAGAATCTGCAGTCTTCGACAATTTGAAAGGGATTGGGGTAATGATCCTGCCAACTTATTACCATTCAAGCTGAGTGACTTAAGCTTACAAACCACTGGAAATGTAGTTGGGATGAATCCTATGAGTTGATTTTTGGACAAATCCGTAACACATCCAGTAATATCGGGACGGGGTGAGCTGGAAGGATACCGTAAGTGTAGACGTCTCCCGCCGCAACACATCCAGTAATATCGGGACGGGGTGAGCCGCCGCTGTCAACAGCGCCCCGTCTTCCTCCGAATCCCTCGGTGCCGCCGCTGACACTGGTCGGTCCCTCTCGGCCGCAGCCGCTGAGGACTCGGCTGATAGATCCCCGACATCCCGACGAGAGAGAGCGTCAGCCGCCTTATTATTGATTCCCCGTTTGTACGCAATTCTAAATTTATAACCCATTAGTTTCCGGACGTATAATTGTTGGTCCGGTGTGTGCACCATGTTACGGACGTTCTCCGCAACGGCTCCGTGATCTTCCTTCTCGACGGAACAACGAGCAATTCCCACGACAAACTCGCGGAAACTGACCGAAAACTTGCTGATTTGGTGGACGTCTTCCACAAAGCAACAAGAACGAAAAAGGCAATTGCTTGTTTCACAAGATAGGTTTAGGGAAAATATTTCATTCATTGAATTCTTGATTGATAACAATCTCTCCTATTTATAATACTCTAATACTACTACCCTAACTTAATGAACAAGAAACAAATATCTAAACAAATATGGGAAAGATATGGTGAATAAAGGAAAACTAAATAATTGGAAGATCATAAAAGATATGATCGTATCAACTCCCCCACGGTTGAAATCCACCTTGTCCTCAAGGTGGAAACCACAAAGCAACGACGAGAGTTGAAAGCAAACGCTATGGCGAGGCATCTCCTCCTGGATCAAACACATATTGAACAACTGAATATCTTCCTTTATCACCTCCAAGAAGGCTCAAATATGGCGTGTCGTTGCGCGGAGGGATGAATCGTGCATCGACGTCGAGTGATGTCGAACGATGAACAATACTTGGAACATCGCCATCAAAGAAATCCACATGGATATAAGCAATTGTCCTTACACTAGTGTAAGCACTTCCTCTCTTAAACCAACAATTCTTCACATCCTTCGATGTTATTTGAGCAACAAGAATATTAGTGTTCGCAACATTGAACGATTCCATTATCTTCTCCACTTCACCAATAGAATCATCCTCCTCTTTATCTTCTAACAATGTCCCCTCCGCTTCACTAATATCTGAGTTGCACAGCTGCAAGATTGGGGCCGGTAGGGGCGGGTCATCGTGTAATAATTCACCCTCATCTCTACTGAGATTGGGGCAGCACGACGGTGATGGTGGAGTTAAAATCGAAGGCGGGACAGCAGCGACGACAGGGAGCGAGGGGCTAGATGGATCGTGGTGGAGATGCGAGAAGCATTGGGACTCAGCGGTGTGAGGCGGGGCAGGTAGCGTCCCTGTTGCTGTTATACTCCCATGTCCTACCCCCTTCTCATTGTCACTTAGGTAGTCGATTTTGTCATCCATAAAGCAGGTCTCATCGTCAAGGGTTCCACTCGATGGATGCCGGCAGGAGGGCGGGAGTTGGAGCAGAGGCTGCTGCTGAGCAGCGGGCTGGTCAAGGCAGGCAGCAGTCTGACGGAGATGAGGCACCGAATGTTGCTGGTGGTAGGGCTGCCTCGAATAGCCAACATCAAAGTCCTCATCGTATCCATCAGAGTCACAATCAAAATTAGGGTTATATATGGATGTGCTCTCTGCATAGGAGAGGCTATTTATCGGCACCCGAGTGCCCGGTGGGTCCCAGCAGGATGGCTGGCGACCAGGCACGTGCTGCGACTGCCGAATTTGACGACGAGGGAACTCACTGTACGCGGGCGACGGTCCGCCGAAGGGTTGATAGTACTTGGGCAGTTGATAATGGCTCTGGTGGAGGTGGTGTGGCCGGTGTCTATCCGGCTGGTATGGAGGCTGTGATAGGTACCTGTCCCGGTTTTGGTGCTGTGGCTGCCGATACATCGGCTGGGTATAACGCCGACCCGTCTGTGGCGATGGATCCGGCAGCGGACGAGTGCGAATCTCTTTGCGGGAATCATAGCACGCCTGTTGTGCATACGTTGCTTTAGACGCAAGCAAGTTTGTCCTACGCCGTTCGATTTTATCACAACGTGTTTCCAACCTGGAGATAGCGGCATCCAATTGATCGAATAGTTGTTCATAACGCCCCGCTTCGGTGTAGTTGCATAACATGATGACGTTGAACGACGGCGGTGAAGCTAGACAGTGGGAGGTGATCGGGCAGGTGCTGTGACTGATTTTTTCTTTTTTTTTTCGGTTGAAAGTTACTGAAGCTGGTGAACTTTTGCTTCTGTTCGGAGGTGTGTGTTACGATGATTAAACCCAATCGGGAATATCTCTCATCACGGGATAAACAGCAGCAATTAGAACTCAATTAAACCCAATCGGGAATATCTCTCATCAAAGTCAAACCATATGTTGATTGATGAAGAAGAGGTGTGTGTTACGATGATGATGTTAAGAAGGAAGGTGGAGGGTATAAAACAGAGAATTTTTGCTTCTGTTCGGAGGTGTAGGCTGATTTTTTTTTTTGATATTGGTGATTGTTTGGGGAATATGGATGACGAAGACGGAGGATGAGCTCTCAATGAAAGCACCAGTTGTTACGGACGTTCTCCGTAACGAGGCCGGATGGCTAACTTCTCGGAGAGATAAGGTGATCGAACCTTCGACGTGCTCGAAGGAAACCTCACGAATTGCTGATTTTCGGACGTTCTCCGATGAACAACAATTTGGAAACGAAATATGATATTCTTGTTACTCAAGACAAGTTTGTGGAAAATAATATGTTCATTGAATGAATAAAATGATAACATCCTATCCCTATTTATAATACTAGAATACTAGCTTAGGGAACAAGAAACAAATATACGAAAAGATATGTAAATCCCTAATATATCTAAACTAATTAATAATGATAATACACGTATCAACTCCCCCACGGTTGAAATCCACCTTGTCCTCAAGGTGGGGACCACAAAGCAAAAATGAGAGTTGAAATCAGAAGCTTCGGCAAGACAACTCCTCCTGGATCAAACACACACCGAACAGCTGAACGACCCCCTTCTTCACCTTTGTCAAAAATCAACAAAGGAGACCCAATGTTGTCGGCAAAATTCCATGCCAAAACGAAAAGCTTGTCCACGCTTCCAAGAATGCTCAAACATGACGTGTCATTGCGCGGAGGGATCAACCTCGCATCGGTGTCGAGCGATGTTGATCGAGGATTCAGACATGTAGCATCCATAACATGCCAATCCCCATAGATAAAGGCAATCTCCTTCAAATGTATTGGAAAGGACGGTGCAATTTTATTTCCAACTAATGCACATAGATAAGCACCACCATTTTCACTAAAACAATTCCCAACAACATCGGGAGATGTCATTCGAGCAGCATCGAGAGATGCGACGACCTTCTTCACTTCCTCAATGGAATCAACCTCCTCGTCGCCATCTAACAATGTTTCTTCCTCTCCACTGATATAGGGGCTGCACGGCGGAGAGATCATAGCTGGTGGAGGCAGTTCATCTAACAATCCGCCTTCCCCTCCGCTGTCGTCGTCGGGGCTGCAAGACGGAACTGTTGGGGGCAGATTCGAAGATGGGACAGCAGCTATAGCGGGCAGTGACGCTGCTGCACGGCAGTGGCTTGTCATGCTCAAGCAAGATGACGAGCGTTGTGGTGGTGGTGGTGGGACAACAATGACAGTTAGTTGTGAGTTGCTAGATCGGTCGTGGTGGACATCAGCGTCCTCACCATATCCAACAGAGTCACAATCATAATCAGGGTAATATATGGATGCGATCTTTTCATAATCCAGGTTACCCATCGACACCCCAGCGCCCGGCGGGTCCCAACAGGATGGTTGGCGAGAAGGCTCGTTCTGCAGCTGCAGAAATTGACGAAGCGGGAACCCCCTGTACGTTGGTGGCGGTCCATAGTCGAAGGGATGATAGTGCTCGGGCAGTTGATAACGAGTTTGGTGGAGGTGGTACGGGCGGCGTCTATCCGGCTGATATGGAGGCGACGGTGTGTACCTGTCCGACTGGTGGTGTTGTGGCCGCCGGTACGTAGGCTGGGTGTAACGCCGATGCCGCTTGTCCCAATCAGCGCGTCGTTCCAAGTTTGCGACCCGGCGATCCATCTTATCGAAGCGCGCGTTCAATTGCTCAAACCCTAGCGTGATCGGGTCCGTCGATTGAGGCCTACCTCCAATCTCGCCGATATTCCGCTGACGCATCGGCCCCAATTGCAGTGTTTCAGTCACCGGCACTTCGGACTCCATTAGATTTCGTTTTCACAGATAATGATGAGTTTCGGGATGAAAGAATATGGAGGATTAGGTGTGGCCGTGGTGGTGGAGCTGCGGCTGATTGTTTTTCTTTCTTTTTTTTTCTTTTTTTTTTCGACGGGGGCTGGGAAATAATTTGGGGGATACGGATGAACGAAGACGGAGGATGAGCACGGGATGAAAGCACCAGTTGTTACGGACGTTCTCCGCAACGGCTCCGTGATCTTCCTTCTCGACGGAACAACGAGCAATTCCCACGACAAACTCGCGGAAACTGACCGAAAACTTGCTGATTTGGTGGACGTCTTCCACAAAGCAACAAGAACGAAAAAGGCAATTGCTTGTTTCACAAGATAGGTTTAGGGAAAATATTTCATTCATTGAATTCTTGATTGATAACAATCTCTCCTATTTATAATACTCTAATACTACTACCCTAACTTAATGAACAAGAAACAAATATCTAAACAAATATGGGAAAGATATGGTGAATAAAGGAAAACTAAATAATTGGAAGATCATAAAAGATATGATCGTATCACACCACTTGTTGCAAAAACTCTTTTAAGCTCTTTTGATCGGTGCGAATGATGAACTCCCTACCCAACAAATAATGCCTCCATTTCTGCACCGCCTCGACAATAGCAAACAGTTCCTTGTGATATGTTGACGCTACCCTGCGTCTCGGACCCAATTTACGGCTGAAAAAGGCAATGGGGTGACCCTCTTGGATTAAGACCGCCCCTATCCCCACGTCGCAGGCATCCGTTTCTACACAGAATGTTTTGGTAAAATCCGGCAAGCGTAGCACAGGAGCAGACGTCATGGCTGATTTTAGAGCTCCAAATGCGGTATCCGCTGCCGTGGACCATTCGAAAGAGTCCTTTTTTAATAAATCCGTCAAGGGGGCCGCAATCACCGCGTAATGTGCGACAAAACGCCGGTAGTAACCTGTTAAACCAAGAAATCCCCTTAATTGTTTCACCGTGCGCGGCAAGGGCCACGCGGTCATAGCTTCTGTCTTTGCCGGATCAGCAACCAATCGGCCATCTGTAACCAAGTGTCCCAAATATTCAACAGTGGTGCTACAAAAAACACACTTCGATAATTTCACAAAAAAATTGTGGGCGAGTAGGAGCGATAGTACCTCAGTCAAGTGTGTACAGTGGGACTCCATGGTAGGGCTGTAAATTAATATATCATCAAAGAAAACTATCACGCATCTTCGCAGGAGCGGCTGAAATATGTTGTTCATTGCCGCCTGGAAAGTGGAAGGGGCGTTGGTCAGGCCGAACGGCATCACCAAGAATTCGAAATGCCCATCATGTGTTCTGAAAGCAGTCTTAAAGATATCCGCTTCGTGCATCCGGATTTGGTGGTATCCCGAACGCAAGTCCAGTTTTGTGAAAAACTTAGCGTTTCCCAATTCGTCGAACAATTCATCGGCCGTGGGAATCGGAAAATGATCTGGGACAGTGGCCAGGTTCAGGGCCCGATAATCTATACAAAAGCGATATGTGCCATCCTTCTTCCTGACTAGCAAAACCGGGGAGGAAAACGGGCTCTGGCTCCGTTGTATAATCCCTTGGTCCAGCATCTCTCTCACTTGTTTCTCTATTTCGTTTTTCTGAAAGTAGGGATAACGGTAAGGCCTTACATTAACTGGCCTCGTATGAGGCAACAGGTGGATCTGATGGTCGAATGGGCGAGCAGGCGGCAGCCCCACTGGGAGGTTGAAGACCTGCCCAAATGTGTCAAGCACCGTGCGGACCGCGTCGGGTAAATCCGGTGGGAATTCCGGTTGGGTCGACAAGAGCTCGGCCGGATGATCATCAAGATGTAGGGGTACCAGCTCGTAAAACTCATGAGCGGGTGAGTGTGCCGTCAATGTGGCCAGAGAGTGGAGTGAAATCTGGCGTGGACCAGGGAGCTTGCCCTGAATAAAAATTTTCTGACCGTCCTTGTGAAACTCCAAAGTCTTCCCCACAAAATCAGCGGCAACACGCCCGATGGATTCCAACCATTCCATTCCTAGAATAATATCAGGTCCATGTATGTCCAATATGTGAAGGTCGATCAGAAATTGGGCACCCTGCATCGTCAATTTGGTCCGCCTAGAGTCGTGCGAGCATAGCAAGGATCCCCCGTTACCCACATAGACCCGAAACGGGCGAATAGGCGTTAAAGAAAGCTGGAGGCGCTCAGCTATGCGCGGGTGAAGGAAATCATGGGTGCTCCCGGTATCAATCAGTATTACCACCTCCGACGATCCGATATTGCCCACCACGTGGAAAGGTTTGGATCGGGTGTTGCTGCTCAGAGCGTGAAGGTGTGATAGATCCGCCCGAATGACCTCGTCGGGTTGTTGAATGTCATCACAATGATCCACAGGTTCCTCCTCGTCGTCCTCTCCCACATAGCACAGAAGTTTGACTGCACAGACATGGCCAGGAACATACTTTTCTGGACAATGCCAACACAACCCCTTGCGAGATCTCTCTGACTTCTCTGCATTAGAAACTCGAATCGGAGTAATTTTTGGGGGTGCACTTGCCGATTGTTGCACCGCACTTGCTGCTGGTCCGGGGGCGGTCAGTAGGGGCTGTCGTGATTCGCGGCCTGCCCATTGCTTCTTCCCCCCGGTAGAAGTCTGTTGCCACCTGCGTTCCTGACTAGCCCCGAGGCGAAGTGCAAGTGCCATTGCCTCCGCGAGGGATTGAGGCTGATGCATCTCCACTTTCTCTTGGATGGTCTCTTTCAATCCTTCAATGAATATTGGTAACAATACATAGTCAGGCATGCCCACTACCCGATTCAAGTACTTCTCAAAGGTATCGTGGTATTCAGCCACCGACCCGGTTTGGACCAATTTGGACAGAGGACCAATATAATTCTTAAAGCTTTGCGGGTCGAAACGGTGGCGCACATCCTCCAAGAATTCCGGCCACGATACAAAACGGTTATTGTTTTGGTAGTTGAAAATCCACTCTGCGGCTGGTGGGTCAAACAACATAACCGCATAATGAAGGCGGTCTTCCTCCGGCATTCGCACGTGATCAAAGTAATATTCGACACGTGAAATCCAATTTCATGCATCCGACCCGTCGAAGTGCGGGGCACTCATCTTGACGCCCTGTCGCGAATCCGAGTCCTGATGGTATGCAAAACGGTCACGGCGTGGGGGCGGGTCCCAGCACGAAGTGCGACGATTGTCGCGCCAACCACGCCCACGTGCCGGAGGTGGCTCCCAGCTGGATAACTGGCGCGGTTGGTGTACCACTAATCGGCGGTCAGAGGCTACATCCTGCGGCCAGTCTCCCTCGCGACGATAATCCCCACGCGCGCCATACGCGCTGCCCCGACGGCCACACCTAGGCTGTCGTTGATCACGCAACCCTAATTGTTGATGTCGTGGGGTCGGGTCTTTCCTCACAAATTCTGACTCCCTGTACTCCATATACGCCTCCTCATCTGAATTAAAATCGTCGTCCAGTGGGGCTGTATCCGGGAGACGCGGGTTCTCCAGTAAATCCACCCGTCTATCCGAATTATCCATTCGATATTCCAATTGGTCAAAACGCTCCATGATCCTATCAAAACCCTGCGTCAAAGGATCCGTAGGAGGCCTATCTGTTGGGTGGCGGTCGCCCCTCGGGGGAGGGCGTGGCGGGGCGCCACCATCCCTGCGATTTCCCTGGGAGCGGCGTGCATTGGTGGTGATCAATTCCTGTGCGTTTCCGCCTGTCAAGACGACCGGCGCGCTTGTCGACTCCGTCTGGATCTCCATGAATTCAGCACTGTGAAAGCACCAGTTGTTAAGAGTCTCCTTCTCTTAACGTAGATTTCAACCCGGTTACGAGAGTAACACCAAGAATCCGGCGCCCCGCAAGCAGGGTCGGCGGCCAAAACGTGAAGGTTGGCGCGGAAGAGGTTTCCGTCGGCAACACGATAGGGTTTTGAGAGTGTTAACACGATAAGTGGGCCAATAATAATTTCATTAATTGATTTAGAATTAATGATGTCACGACCGCCCACCCTAGGGGTGTTACAAACGAGGCGATCGTGACCAAGGGACAAACATTTAAGAATATCATTTAAGGATTTTAGTTCATAAGAAAGACTCAAGTAGCTTGAAAGAATAGTATTTTAGTTCAAAAATATAGCAGCGGAAATAAGGTTTTAAAGAGAGTCAAGGATGACGCCTATGTATGAAGACACAACGCATCCATATTCCCTATGCCGACTCAACATCCACCGCAACATCCCGCTCAACCTGCACATAGGGAAAACACATGCAGGGCTGAGTACTTGATGTACTCAATGGGCTCATGCCGAAATTTTTTTTTCATAAAAACAGTTATGTCATCCATATCAGTGATCTCGAGTTTTATGTGTAGTTAAGAAATATCACGAGAACACAAAAATATTTCAAAGTCTGGCCAGACAATCAATCTCCCCACTTTCTCATCAATCATTCAATCACATTCTCTTTCCATAGTGCGACGAAAGTGTGGCCACACTATTCGCCCACGAGACCGGCCGACTAGCAAGGACGGCTCACGATCCCACTTGTGTACACAGCCTGATAGGGTTTGCGGCCCTATTCAGACCCGAATTCGTTTCATTCATAGCCATATAGCCTAACGGAGTAAACTCATACGAACTAGGCATCAGGCACATAATCTCAATCAAAACAATCCATGGCATGACATAACACTTTTAAACCACCCTTATTACACCATAATCATACTTTTGAAAGCGTAAAAGAGTTTAGTAAAAGAGAGCCCACCTCGTTTGCTTAAACCATTCAACATCCATTTAAGGCAACCCTAGTTCCTCGAGCTCACGTATATTCAATCACCCTTGCCAACGACAACACAAATCAGCCTTTCGTAAACTTATATTATCATGCATGTCCTATTGTTTCTCTCTCATCGTTATTCTCCATTTACCCAACCCAACGTTCGTCACAAAGGTGGAAAAATAAACCATAATATATTTCAACGTATCACACGTGATCGCATTGTTAAACACGTTCCTTGGACATACATGCATCATATAATACTTTTAAACTTGGAAATAAGTGTCATTTTAATAAGACAGAAAATCGGCAGAATTGCGCGACCGTTTTGTAAAAATTACTATAAAATCACCCAACATCAAATGATGCTAAATTTTGGTCACAATACAGAGGACACCTTCAAGTTCATCCATGAAAATTTTCATATCGAAATCACGCCATTTAGTCAGTCATTTCACATATTGAACTCTCTGGTCAGAACATATAATTTCTGACAGTATTGCGCAGTAAACTTCAAAAATTCACCAAAAATTCATCCTTCCTCATATGATGCTAAACTTTGGTCACAAAACATTAGACACATTCAAGTTCACCCAGTTAAAGTTTCACACCAAAATCGTGTCATTTGGTCAGTCAAAACATTTATGCAACTCTCTGATCGGAACATAAAATTCTAGCAGCACTGCGCAGTTCATTTGAAAAATTCACCGTAAATTCATACGATGTCCAATAAGGCTGAAATTTTCACAAGACTCAGAAGACACTCCAAATTTTCATCTAGTTCAAGAATCAAATCGATCGGAGGTCATTTGGTCGGTCAAACAGATTTCGAAACATTCTGGCCGAGAACACATGTTACTGGCAGAATTGCGCAGTCGACTTCAAACATTTTTCAAAAATTCATTTTTCGACAAAAAGGGCTGAAATTTATACGAGACACAGAAATCACCTTGAAATTTACTCAGTAAAATTTTGGTATCAAAATTCGACCGTTTGGTCAGTCAAATACACTTCGGAATCCACTATCCGAACACCACAAATTTCATACTCAAAATTTCGAAATTTGAGTTTCTTCCACAATCATCCAAATAAAATTTTCTCATGCTTATAACACACAATCATGCTTGATAAGACTCTCTTAACATGTTTGCACATAAACTTAGATCATTTACCTAGGATTCAAATCAAACTTCACACAACTTAATCAACAATAGCATAACTATCAAAGTTCTCAAGCAAACTCACTTTCCCACCGATTAACTTTGCGATCTATGATTCCTACACCCTCTATATGCATGTAGGATTCAAGAATAAAGTTTCAATGAAGGAGATGAGAAGGAAATCTTAGTTATACCTTCTTGAATCAAGAAAACGAACGGTAGAAACAAACGTTGACACGATTCGTCCCTCTCCCTTCACTGCTGCCGCCGCTGCCACGAATCCGCCGTCGCGGATCCGCCGCCATCGGCTCCTCCTCTCTCTTCTCTCTCTCGGATTCTCGATTGCGAAAGAAATGAAATGAAATGAAATGAAAGGAGGTTGTATTTATAGAAAATATTTTCATAAAAGACAAAAATTCACGTCTTTTCGTTTCGATGTGACGCGTAATTAATGCGGCGTTGAAAAACGTGCCTGATGTGACGTGGTTCTTATCCACTTGGAAAACGTGCCTGATGTGACGCGGTTCTTATCCAACTTTTCGTCTCGATTTGTTGTCGAAAGTGTATTTGATACGTGGTTTATTCTTTCGTGTAGGTAACGATTTAACGGGTCGTTACATTCTACCCACCTTAACAGAAATTTCGTCCCGAAATTTGATCGTCTTACATAAACAACTCGGGGTACTTTTCTTTAATTCCATCTTCTAACTCCCACGTGGCTTCTTTGGAACCATGGTGTTTCCAACACTTTCACGAATGCTATCGACTTGTTTCGCAACTCTTGTATCTTCCGATCTAGGATTGCCTCTGGCCTTTCCTCGTAGCTCATGTCGGGGTTTAGGATCACTTTTTCTTGACGAATCACATGCTTGGGGTCAAACACGTACTTGCGCAACTGCGACACATGGAACACGTTGTGCACATTCCCAAAACTGGGAGGTAACGCCAAACGATACTCTACAGGACCTACTTCATCGATAAACTCGTATGGTCCTACAAAGCGCGATTTCAACTTGCCCTTATGTGACTTTGGCAAACTCATCACGAAGTCCATGGCTATATGCTCCCACTTCCATTCGGGAATTTCGAGTGGTTGCAACTTCCCATATGGCCGCTGGTGTAAGGCATTCACTTGTTGGCACGCTAGACATCATTCCACATGTGACGCTACGTCTCCTTTCATCCCATTCCACCAAAAACGTTGCTTCAAATCTCGATACATCTTCGTACTTCCGGGGTGAGCAGTATAAGGCGTGTCGTGCGCTTCACTTATAATCTCATCTTTTAGCGCCTCATCGCTCGGCACACACAATCGTCCATCGTACGTCAAAACATTATCCGCCTCCTCACGATAATGATCGAGCTTCTCGGCTCTCACATTTACACGTAATTCTTCCAACTTCTCATCACGTCGTTGGGCTTCTATGAGCTTGGTTATCAAGTCTGGCTCGATCACTAGCGTCGTTATTCTTCCTCCTACTGTCTCGGGCTCTTTTACTATTTCCAATCTCATTCTATCGAATTCGCGAATCAACGCTTCCTCTTGCGTTAGGAAATAAGCTAATTGTGGTTGGTTCTTCCTACTCAAAGCATCGGCTACTGCGTTCGCCTTGCCCGGATGATAGTGAATACCACAGTCATAGTCTTTCACGACTTCTAACCAACGTCATTGTCGCATGTTTAGCTCCTTCTGCTCGAGTACTTGAGACTCTTATGATCCGTAGAAATCTCACATCAGACTCCATAGAGATGGTGTCTCCAAATTTTCAGTGTGTGCACTACTGCTGCTAGTTCCAAATCATGAGTCGGAAAATTCAGCTCATTCGGTCTCAACTGTCGGGAAGCATATGCTATCACCTTCCCATCTTGCATTAACACGCATCCAAGTTCTACTTTTGATGTATCAGTAGAGACGGCGAAGTCCTTGTCGGCTGCCGGCACCGCTAGAACATGTGATGTGGTCAACTTTTCTTTCAACCGTTGGAAACTCGTCTCGCATTCCGGTGTCCAAACCGCTTTGATTCCTTTCTTCAACAATTGAGTCATTGGTCTCGCGATTTTAGAGAATCCCTCGATGAAGCATCGGTAGTATCCCGCCAATCCCAAAAAAAAACTGCGGATTTCACTCGGCGTTTTCTGCGATTTCCAATTTTGCACAGTCTCAGCCTTTGCGGGGTCTACTTGAATCTCATTTGCCGTCACGATATGACCAAGAAAGTTCACTCGAGTCAACTAAAATTTACACTTACTAAACTTGGCATAAAGCTTCTCCTTTCGTAACGTTTCCAACACAGTTTGCAGATGCCTTCCATGTTCCTCCTCGTTCTTTGAGTATACTAAAACATCATCGATGAACACTAACACGAACTTGTAAAGATACTCATGGAAAACTCGGTTCATCAATTCCATGAAGATGGCCGGGGCGTTGGTCAGCCTAAATGGCATCACTACGAATTCATAATGGCCATAACGAGTGCGAAAAGCAGTCTTAAGTACATCCTCTCGTCGGACCTTTAGTTGATGATATCCCGACCTCAAGTCCATTTTTTTTGAAAATATGCCCGCTCCTCGAAGTTGGTCAAACAAATCATCAATCATCGGCAGTGGGTACTTATTCTTCAGGTCATCTTGTCGAGCTCACGGTAATCGATGCACATTCTCACCGTTTCATCCTTTTTTCTTTACGAACAACACCGGCGCTCCCCACGGTGTCACACTAGGTCGGATAAAACCCAAGTCTAACAATTCTTGCAACTGAATCTTCAACTCTGCCAACTCTTTAGGGGCCATTCGGTATGGCGCCTTCGATACTGGCGCAGGCCCTAGTTCCAAATCAATAGTGAACTCTAATTGTCTGTCGGTTGGCGATTCAGACAAAGCTTCTGTAAAACACATCGAGAAAAAAAATCTAGTACTACTGCCACTTCTTCCACTCTCAATTCCTTCCTTTCCTTTCCGTTCAAGTACACAAGATACGCCGGACGCCTTTTCCTTATCATCATGGTTGCTTGCAATGCGGAGATTATAGAGGTTTGTCGATTTAAAGAAATCCCTTACAAAAATAGTCGGCTCGTCGCCAGGGGTTTGAAAAGAAATTTGCCTCTAGCTGGTGCATCACTTTTATGCATGTCTGAGTATAGAAACTTATTCCCCCGTGTGCATTCGAAAAGTTCAACCCCTCCCTTTTCTCCAAGTCTAGTATCAAGAACTCGAAAATTGATCATGCAGTCTTACTTGGATATGAACTGAATTCAAAATTGTAGCAACACTGCTGAAGGTGTCTTAATCAGAAAGGTTGTAGAATTAATCAAGAAAACAAGAACAACACTTCTAGTTCGACTCTTTTAGATCTCATTACCAACTTGCAGAAATTGGTTTGAAAAAATAAGGCAGGGTCTAAGTTTCATTGATCTTGATCATGTTCATTCTGGAAATTAAGGTTTCAAATAAACTCATAAAGGTTGAAACTTTACTTCTGACGAGAGCTCGAAAGAATATGAGATAGGCCTTGAAAACAGGATGAAACTGAATCAGGTCTCAAATTACATAGTAGGCTGCCAAATAAGATATTTCAATTGTCAAATCAAATTTGCAAAATCAATGAATGATGGTTCACACATGTCATTACACGAGATGGTCAATCGTGGGAGGATTTAGAAGCATAGACAAATGTCATGAGGTAGCACTGATCATGGTTCGACGACATCATGTTATTGAATAATGATGTCACATCAATGGATTCACAGGGTTGCAACCAACGTGAAGTGAACTTTTTTTTTAGGAAGATCGGCTAGATCAACCACGTTAAGGAAAAAGAGACACAATAGCCTTAACTTGGTGTTGCAGAAAGAAAATCATTGAGCATGAAACAATATGTGTAGTGAAACTGAGCTAAAAAAAATTTCACTTCTGCAAGGAAGAACTTGCCGCATGCATAGTTACGAAATAAAAAGGTGTACAAAAGTTCCAAGAAGAATATTCCATCCTTTGAAGAAACATGTTTGGGAATGGGATCGTACTGAAAGTCATAACTGCAAACAACTTTAGAAATGAAGCTCAAAGGCGGAAGTTCATAAAGTCAAAATATTGTCCTTACAAAAGATGAATCAAAGAAGACTACTAATCAAGATGTCCAAAAATGACGAAGGCAACCACAAATTTTCAAGAACTGAAAGTGAGTCATGACTCGATATAGGAAAAGAAATAACGTGCAATAATTGCGAATTGTGAGTCAAACAAGGTCGTAATTAGACAAAGGCTCACCGTTAATTGAAAGATTCCAAAAAGAATTTCTTATAATCCAAGTAAGTACTGTTGATTAAAATCATTCATTCTAGCTACGAGGGTCACACTCTCACGTTCATCTTTCTGAGGCCGAACATGGTAACATCGTTCTACGAAACTGTTGATTCCAAGTAAAGATTCATCGTGTCGTTACAACTAATAACAGTATTCGAAAGCCATATCTTCATATATTCCTTGCACGTGATAATCGTCATTTTCTTAAAGCATTGTAGTTATACTCGCGCTCTCAACATGATATAACGGTCGTTTTCGCCGCATCGCCACTTTTGACCGAAGATCGGATTTATCTACTAGATCGCAGGTATGATCTCTACATCCGTTGTAGGATTACATCATTTCGCATCTCTTCTTGCCTCGAACATTTCTCGTTTGGAACATCTCTTCAGTTTGCACTTCTTCTTTTCTTAAACTCTTTATCATATGCTACGTCTTTTCGCATTCTCCTTGTTCTCGTCATTCAGGAAAAAAAAAACAATTCTGAATTTGTAATCATTCGATAAAGTTCGAGTTCACACCACATATTTCCATTTGTCCTATCACTCGGAAAAGTGATATTGCAGTTGTCACCAACTAACTTCGATATCATTCAATCTAACATACTTCTTAGGCACTCTATGTTCGCATGCAAGGTTCATAGCGTCATTCCAAGAAATAGAAAAATTTCATGGTCCACTGGTCTCCATCCTCTATCTCGATACTCTAGTCTCATATCTCGATAATTTGGAAATTTCGCCCCACTTTTCATTCTCGTTCGTTTTCATTGCTCGGGAAAGCAATAGGTGAGTTTTCAAATTAGAACTACGGTCCGCGTGGTCAACTAGGTCTACATCTTCGGCACTCTAAGTTCACGACACATTTCATCATCTCGTAGAGAACAAAATATCACAACAAGTACTATAACACACAACATTTTCACATATCAAAGCAAAACACTTTCTCACTTCACATTATCATTCAAAACTTTTGAAATAAAATTTTCTTCAGACTCTCACACTTTCCTCAAAATTTTCACATTTCAATTTCAACTTTAGAGTAAAAGTTTTGACTCAAAACTCAAAACATACTTTCACATCAACTTTCATCACTCGTATAAAACACTCCATAGAGTAACGCTTCATACTTCGCACCTCATAACATATATAACATCACACTCCATAGCTAAATTTTCCAATCGAAAAGGAAATTTTTTTTTTTTTTAATTAATTTAATTTTTTTTTTTTAAATTTTTTTTTTCAAATTTTTTTTTTTCAAATTTTTTTTTTCAATTTTTTTTAACAACTTTCCACAACATAAACATTTTTTTCCTCAATCAAACTCCACTAGACAACGAGTCATTAATATTACAAAACATCAACCACAAAATCCTTTTTCCATTTTTTTTCTACATATCAAACCATGCAAATCTTTCAAAACTCATAACACATTTGTATTCCAAACAAAACACTCATGCACTTCACATATATGTTTGAAACAACATTCTTAGATTACTCATTTATTTTCTAAAAATTTTAACATTCTCAAAACAACTCATCAACTTTCGTCCTTCATGTAAAACACTCCATCATCCTATGTTGACATGCTCACGTTGTAGTACTTTCACACATATAAAACATACTTAGTCATCATACTAGTCTTGCTCATGCTCCATATAATCACATCATAACAATATCATGATCAACATACCACACGTGCTTAGATCATCTTGTCAATCATGTGCATACTTCACATAATCATACTATCACAACATCGTGTTCACATATATAACACGTGCTTAAATTTTCATGTCAATCGTACTCATATTCCACATAATCATATCATCAAAATTTAGCTTCACGTATAACATTCATTCACATGCGTACACTTGCCAAAACATCCTCATCATATCATCATCAATTTCATACATCGATCTCACATTCTTTCAACAACTTAAAACATACCTCACTTTCTTTAGTTGAGCGTGATGCTTTGGATGTTGAGCCTTCGTGACACTTCCAGTTTAAGGTTTACCATTCTAGACTTAAGGTGAAAGAAGACTCTCAGACCAGAGCGAAAGAACGAAGCTCTGATACCACTCTGTCACGACCGCCCACCCCAGGGGTGTTACAAACGAGGCGATCGTGACCAAGGGACAAACATTTAAGAATATCATTTAAGGATTTTAGTTCATAAGAAAGACTCAAGTAGCTTGAAAGAATAGTATTTTAGTTCAAAAATATAGCAGCGGAAATAAGGTTTTAAAGAGAGTCAAGGATGACGCCTATGTATGAAGACACAACGCATCCATATTCCCTATGCCGACTCAACATCCACCGCAACATCCCGCTCAACCTGCACATAGGGAAAACACATGCAGGGCTGAGTACTTGATGTACTCAATGGGCTCATGCCGAAATTTTTTTTTCATAAAAACAGTTATGTCATCCATATCAGTGATCTCGAGTTTTATGTGTAGTTAAGAAATATCACGAGAACACAAAAATATTTCAAAGTCTGGCCAGACAATCAATCTCCCCACTTTCTCATCAATCATTCAATCACATTCTCTTTCCATAGTGCGACGAAAGTGTGGCCACACTATTCGCCCACGAGACCGGCCGACTAGCAAGGACGGCTCACGATCCCACTTGTGTACACAGCCTGATAGGGTTTGCGGCCCTATTCAGACCCGAATTCGTTTCATTCATAGCCATATAGCCTAACGGAGTAAACTCATACGAACTAGGCATCAGGCACATAATCTCAATCAAAACAATCCATGGCATGACATAACACTTTTAAACCACCCTTATTACACCATAATCATACTTTTGAAAGCGTAAAAGAGTTTAGTAAAAGAGAGCCCACCTCGTTTGCTTAAACCATTCAACATCCATTTAAGGCAACCCTAGTTCCTCGAGCTCACGTATATTCAATCACCCTTGCCAACGACAACACAAATCAGCCTTTCGTAAACTTATATTATCATGCATGTCCTATTGTTTCTCTCTCATCGTTATTCTCCATTTACCCAACCCAACGTTCGTCACAAAGGTGGAAAAATAAACCATAATATATTTCAACGTATCACACGTGATCGCATTGTTAAACACGTTCCTTGGACATACATGCATCATATAATACTTTTAAACTTGGAAATAAGTGTCATTTTAATAAGACAGAAAATCGGCAGAATTGCGCGACCGTTTTGTAAAAATTACTATAAAATCACCCAACATCAAAAGATGCTAAATTTTGGTCACAATACAGAGGACACCTTCAAGTTCATCCATGAAAATTTTCATATCGAAATCACGCCATTTAGTCAGTCATTTCACATATTGAACTCTCTGGTCAGAACATATAATTTCTGACAGTATTGCGCAGTAAACTTCAAAAATTCACCAAAAATTCATCCTTCCTCATATGATGCTAAACTTTGGTCACAAAACATTAGACACATTCAAGTTCACCCAGTTAAAGTTTCACACCAAAATCGTGTCATTTGGTCAGTCAAAACATTTATGCAACTCTCTGATCGGAACATAAAATTCTAGCAGCACTGCGCAGTTCATTTGAAAAATTCACCGTAAATTCATACGATGTCCAATAAGGCTGAAATTTTCACAAGACTCAGAAGACACTCCAAATTTTCATCTAGTTCAAGAATCAAATCGATCGGAGGTCATTTGGTCGGTCAAACAGATTTCGAAACATTCTGGCCGAGAACACATGTTACTGGCAGAATTGCGCAGTCGACTTCAAACATTTTTCAAAAATTCATTTTTCGACAAAAAGGGCTGAAATTTATACGAGACACAGAAATCACCTTGAAATTTACTCAGTAAAATTTTGGTATCAAAATTCGACCGTTTGGTCAGTCAAATACACTTCGGAATCCACTATCCGAACACCACAAATTTCATACTCAAAATTTCGAAATTTGAGTTTCTTCCACAATCATCCAAATAAAATTTTCTCATGCTTATAACACACAATCATGCTTGATAAGACTCTCTTAACATGTTTGCACATAAACTTAGATCATTTACCTAGGATTCAAATCAAACTTCACACAACTTAATCAACAATAGCATAACTATCAAAGTTCTCAAGCAAACTCACTTTCCCACCGATTAACTTTGCGATCTATGATTCCTACACCCTCTATATGCATGTAGGATTCAAGAATAAAGTTTCAATGAAGGAGATGAGAAGGAAATCTTAGTTATACCTTCTTGAATCAAGAAAACGAACGGTAGAAACAAACGTTGACACGATTCGTCCCTCTCCCTTCACTGCTGCCGCCGCTGCCACGAATCCGCCGTCGCGGATCCGCCGCCATCGGCTCCTCCTCTCTCTTCTCTCTCTCGGATTCTCGATTGCGAAAGAAATGAAATGAAATGAAATGAAAGGAGGTTGTATTTATAGAAAATATTTTCATAAAAGACAAAAATTCACGTCTTTTCGTTTCGATGTGACGCGTAATTAATGCGGCGTTGAAAAACGTGCCTGATGTGACGTGGTTCTTATCCACTTGGAAAACGTGCCTGATGTGACGCGGTTCTTATCCAACTTTTCGTCTCGATTTGTTGTCGAAAGTGTATTTGATACGTGGTTTATTCTTTCGTGTAGGTAACGATTTAACGGGTCGTTACAAATGAGATGCCCTATTTATAATAACTAGGACCCTAGGGTTGGTTCGACCTAAACCTATACATCGGGAAAGAACCAACAAAGAAAACCCGACGGAGCTTATAAAACGCTCGACACAATATTCGATCAAATAAAACATAAAATAAAATAAGGAAAGAAAAAACGCTAGTCTAATTTGGAATAAAACAGTAGCTGGTTCAGGCCTTTCGTCGAGCAGCTGGCTTCCTACTTCGGCACGAAGTCATGGTAGCGTTCTGGCTGCTTGAGTCCCTTCCTCGGCCTTAGCTCTCTCTTCTTCACCTTCTCCGTAGCCTCCTCCGTCTGTTTTCCCAGTTCCGCCGTCGTGTCATCCGATACAGTCGTCGGGCTAGGTTCTCCCGTCTTGCTAATCGGCGAGTCCTCCGGGGTAGACTCCGCCGTCCCTTCCATTGGAGAATCACTAACAGGTGGGTCAGGAGGATTCATAACATATACCTTCATCTCTTGGAAACATTACACAACTCGAGTCGTTGGACCTGTCTTCAAACCGATTGGAAGGGGAAATTCCAACAGAGCTAACAAAGCTCAAATTTCATTCGGCGATAAACCTGTCCATGAATAATCTTTCAGGGAAGATACCTCAATCCAGTGGCCAGTTTCCCACATTTGAAAATACATCATATGTTGGGAATTCTGGACTATGTGGATTTCCTTTATCACGGAAATGCGAAGAGCCTTTGCCCTCAGCGATGTTGGAAGAAGGTGATCAAGATTATGGTATTCTAGAGGGATTCTGTTGGCAGGCGGTTGTTTCTGGTTATGGATGTGGATTTGTAATTGGTGGTATTGTGGGTTGTCTGATTTTTGGGTATGGAAGGCCTAAATGGTTGGTGGAATGGATCTACAAATTTTACAGGATAACGATAAAGATGAGAAGCCGTAGAGAAAATGTGACACCACAAAGAAGAAGAAGAACATAACAAGGTTGAGCTACATTGTTTATTTACTGGTGGTGTTGTTTTCTTACATTTATTTGCATGTTATTTTGAACTTTTTGAGTTATGTTAAATATTCAAGACTCTATAGAATATAATATGTGGATAGTTTTGTTTCCCTGCACTTCATTTATAAGGTGGGTATGGAAACCCTAAATGGTTGGTGGAATGGATCTACAGATTTTACAAGATAAAGATGAGAAGCCGTAAAGGAAATGTGGCACCACAAAGAAGAAGAAGATAACAAGGTTGAGCCTTTGATGTAGAATAATGAGACTCTACGTTCTTCTCTCTATTACTTTATCATTTCTTCACATACTACTTTTTATCATTTTTATAAAATGAGTGCAGAAAAATCAACGGGACTTCTAATGGCGGACGGAGGGAGTAATATCTATGGTCCAAGTCGGCTAGCGTGGAGCTAGACAATTCTAGATAATTTCCTTCATCAATTAGTTATCTCTTCATCGCTATATGTAGCATGATCAAGTATTTATAACTGTTAATCTTATTGTATAATTGCAAAATTCAGGTGCTGTGTCAAAGGAATTTGGAAACACAACTTCTCTGGCAACGTTGGATCATCCATACAAAATTAATTCAATTAGCCTAATTAGCATTATATTAAATGAAATTAAATCACCATAGCCAATTTTTTTTTTTCATATGGACCGGGTCAATCTTTATTGCTCTAGATTAATGGCGGATCCAGGAATAAAAAATCGTGGGGTCGAATGAGAAAATAAATAATAGTATTTAAATATGTATGTTTAATAAAAATATATTATAAATGAAATGTATCCATCTTATGTTAAACGTGATAACTGATATATAATATTCATATCAAAACTATCAATAGAAACTATCTCACAAAATTTTCTAGGCGTTGTGATTCTTATTCAACATTAGCTAAAACAACTAACAGAAACTCGAGATCTTTTTGAAAAAATTTAATCCATTAATATAGAAAGGAAGGTAATTAAATTTAATAATGAAAAATAATATATTGATCATATTAATCAAAATTAGGGAAAATATATAATTGTTATCACCAAATAAAAATGATAAAATGATAAAACATGATTAAAGAGGTAAGCCAAATTTCAAAATAATAATAATATATAAAAATTAAATTGGTTTATAGTTATGTTTGGTTTTTCAAAATTAAATCACCCCAAATAAAAAGTGGAACCAAATTTCAAAAACTAATATTTTACTTAAAAATCTAAAAACATGTTATCATGATATGACCAAATTATTACTCCATATTTTATAGATGATCACATACTAAAATATAGTCTTATAGGAGTATAACTTTTTCTAATTTGTTAACATTAAATAATATACATATAAAATCGGTAGCCCTTTTAGTGTTTCCCGTAGCATTACATTACATAATATATTCTACAAAAAATAATTTTACTGATTTGTTTTTTTTATAAATAAAGATAGTTAGAACATAGTTTACCATTTTTGACTTATTTGTCTTTATTAATAGTCTAATTATTCAATAGTCAAGGGAGTAATTAATAGTACAAGGCTCAAGCCCAACTGAAGTCTTTCTTCCCCAAGCCCTAGACACGAAATCAACCATGAGCCATGACGCAGTGACTGGGTCAAGCACCGAATCAAGGGCAGAATTCCAGAGACCGTGGGGTCGGGGACCGTTGGGAGTATTTTTCTGGCTGTTCTCCGGGGACGACGGTGGGGTCGGCCGACCCCACTCGACCCCACCTCCCTCCGCCGCTGTCTAGATATAGATGTGACATATTCTCACGCTTCGGAATCATTAAAATTATAAATTTGTACAATGCTAATGTTTTTCATGTCGGGTGATATGAGCATTCTATGTTGAATTCATAAAGGAACTAGTTCCATAAAGACACTTTTAAAATTGCATTTCAGTAATTTACAGCTCGCACTCAATATTCTTTTTCTTTTTCCAACATCTTTAAAATCGTACGGTAGGAGAATAAAATGATTCCACAATTTGTATTGCTAAAAAAGTAAATATATATAAGAACTAGCAGTATCAAAATGTAACTATAGATATAATAACCATGGGTTGCATTATAATGTTAACTTTTTATTGAATTGCTAACTTGCTAACTCATTAACCCAACGTATTAATAATGTCAACATGATCACATTAAAATATCAACACAAATTTGTATTAACATTTTAATATACTATGTTGACATTTTAAATATAATGTCAACACTAGTGGTATTAAAATATCAACTAAGTTTATGTTGTCATTTTAATGTCATCGTGTTGATATTTTTAATACACTGCATTGATGAGTTAGCAGAGTTAGCAACTTTAAAAAGTTAAACAATTAATCACACTTCATAGTATCAAAATAATTATATTTTCATGTCCGGAGTACCACCAAACTGTTGTTTTTAATTGATTAGTCGTCGTTGGAAAAATTATATGCATCCATAAAAGTTTATGTGTTTAACAGTCCATGTTATGTTTTTGTATTTTATATGTAGAAGTCCAGAAGCAATAGCCTTTGTCAATAGTTTTGAGCATTTTTCTGGCCTTGCATTTAATATGTGGACTAAGTCCATGTTATGTTTTTGTATATTATGTAGACCTAAGTCCACCTTTTGTTTTTGTATATTATGTGGGACCTAAGTCCATGTTGTGTTTGCCTGATTTTCTTTATAGATATTTATGAATACTCGATTTTGTGAATATGTACACGATGAATCTATTTAAAAAAAACTGGGAATATGATTGCTCCGTCCACCATAAATAGACAATGAATGGCTTGAGTTTTTATGTATAATCGGTAAAGTAAGAGAGATATAGAAAAAAGTAAGAGAAAGAGAGGAAAAGGGTAGCGAAATGAGTGTTAGTGGATTGTGTGGTCCATATTTAGAATGATGTGTAGGGTTAGTTATGATTGAAAACTTTTTTTTTTTGAACTTTGTCTATTTTTTATGGACAAATCAAAATGTTAAAACTTGTCTATTCTTCGTGGAGGCAGAGAGTATTCAAGAAATAATAAACTTTGAGATAGAAAATCTTGATAGATGATTGCAACTTGAAAAATGAAGACTTTTCTTTGTTTACTTATCTTGAGAGACAAAATATTTCCACTTCATTTAGCTTATAGTGACTAGTACTCCTTCCGTCTGTTATTAATTGTTTATTGGCTATTTTTATCCGTCCTCCATTAATTGTTCACTTTCAGTTTTTACCACAAATGATAAGTAGACTTCACATTCCACTAACTCATCTTACTCACATTTTATTATAAAACTAACATATAAAAGTGGGACATATATTTCACTAACTTTTTCAACCTACTTTATTTTACATTTCTTAAAATCTATGGCATAATCAAATTGGACAATTATTAGAGGACGGAGGGAGTATTTAATACCCTCTTTTTTAAACCACTTCATCATCATTAGCAAAACTAAATTGCAATTTACTACCAATTTCATGGAGACCTCTTTCTTACTTCCTTTTTCACTCATGCTTTTAGTAACTAGTTTAAACATCTTCTGCACCCTCACCTTATCTGCAACACCAACCGATTCCACCACCGATCAAGATGCTCTACTTGCGTTAAAAAATGCCATCACTGTCGACACAAATGGTGTGTTGAGCAACAGCTGGCTCACCAACTCTTCCATCTGTGAATGGGCTGGTGTCACCTGTGGCGTCAAACACCACAGGGTCACGGCCATCAACCTCTCCAACTTCGCCCTCCACGGAAAGCTCACTCCACATCTGGGAAACCTAACGTTTCTCCAGACCTTGGACGTCAGCTCCAACAACTTCACAGGCGTCTTACCTACTGAGCTGTCTAAACTACATCGTCTGAAGCATGTAAACGCGACATCTAACAACTTCACTGGAGAAATACCAAGAGGTATTCTTACAAACATGTCTTTATTGGAAGACATTGATCTGAGGGTTAACAACCTATCAGGCGCGCTCCCAAGTGACATATGCAATAATACTCCGAAACTGAAGATATTAATTCTCAGAGAGAATCTATTATATGGAAAAATTCCAAGGAATATATATAAGTGCAGCGAGTTGCAGAAGCTGAGCTTATCGGTGAATATGTTCAATGGAAACATACCAACCCAAGTTGGAAATCTTAGTAGGCTTACGTATTTATCTATATATTATAACAATCTCCAAGGTAACTATATTAATTCATTCGAACTTTCATATTGATTTAACTATTTTAGTTGACCTCATTTTTCATATTTTGACAGGAAATATTCCATCTTCTATTTTCAACGTTTCACGGTTGGCATTCATATTACTCAGTGCCAATAAACTGTCTGGAAGAATACCAACAAATTTGGAAAATTTACGCAACCTCCAAATGTTGTATCTTAACAAGAACAACTTAACAGGTGTGAGCAACAACTTATATCTATTAACTCTTTAAGCCGAGAATAAGTGCTTCATATATTGTTTTAAGAAAATTGTCTTATTTATGAATTTTGTGATAAAATTAGGACAATTGGTCACTAATATCATTCACCATCGTCGTTTCTCTGAAAATCCACCGTCACTGTCCTAACTCTCGCTTCAAATACTTGGCCGTGTCTCTGGGCCCATTGTTTGCGTCACCAAAGAACCTTTTTTGACATTCGCGTGTATATATATGCCCCCAGTTGATCACATTTTCATAGGGTTTATTGACATTCGCGTGTAATATATATCTTCCCAATGTGTCCCGGTAGACATTTTCATAGAGTTTGTTGACATTTGCTAGTACCAATAATCAGCCCATCTTGTGCGTCTATTCCCCATATTTAATGGACGAGATTTAATTAGTAGTTTGTTGTAAAGATGCAAATATTGTATAGTAGGACCCATAGAGGTGTGATCAATTGTCAACTCTCCCTAAAATGCTAATTTTATCCAATTTGAGACCATAAGATTTTTCAAAGATCTAATGCTCTCTAATATTAAAAGGATAATAGCAACTACCAAATTTAGGATTTATGATCGCGCTTCAATATAGTATTAAAACATTAACATTCAATATAGTATATTAAAACACCAACACGATCACATTCATATGTCAACCCAGTCTAATTTTGACATTATACATTTATTATAATGACATATGCTAGTTATGCTGATATTGTACCACTTATCTATGAATATTCACGAATTTATTATTAAAATTTGTCATTTGAATGTATGCAATTAGGATATTGTTAGAATCCAATGGTAATGTTAGGTTGATAACTATCTTAAATGGATAACTGACAACTATATCAAAAACCTACGTTATAAATGTCAACACGAAAGACATTTGTATATTAACTAAATGTAGTTGAGATACATATATCTTCTGTTGACATGTAAATATAGATGTCAACAAAAGACATACATATGTCAACTACATTTAGTTGACATACAAATGTCTTCGTGTTTACATCTTTAATGCAGGTTATTGACATAATTTTCAGTTATCAATTTAAGATAGTTATCAGCCGATCATATCAACACAATGTCAACGAATGTCAACGGTTGATGCTATGTTAAAATTATGTTGACACTGTGTTGAAATTTTTCGTTGGTATTATTTTGTCATTTGTTGATATTTTCTAATGGTCCAGATCACTGTTTGGTATTTTTGTATAATATATAGAGTTTGCATTTTATTACTATCCCATAATTCTATAATGTCTATCACAGAGGTTAATTAGTCTAATTGTAATATTCAAACTCAATCGTAGACTTGATTAAATTTGTATTCAACTATCACTTCCATACTATTTTACTAGTAAATATCGGATCATCAAATTAATTGTATTTCGAATTCTTTCATATACTTTCTGCATTTTTATAAAATTTTGTAAGTAAAATTGTGATTTAATTCTTTAGGTGACATACCAAGACAAATCGGGAACCTCTCTTCATTATTAGTGTTGAATCTTGCTTTTAATAAGTTGGCAGGTATGTTTATAAACTTGTACATTTTAAGTCTAGTACTACATTGCATATTCTTAATAAACATTACTACATTTATCACGTTTTTAATAATAAAGTTCAAAATTAGTCGTGCACATATATTTTTTGGTTCATTTTACTCCATCCATCCCATTAAAATGGATTTTTTTTTGTGACGGCGTGAATTTTAATCCACATTTGGTAAAAGTATGAAAGAAATTAAAAAAATATATGATTGAAGTAGTGTTAGTGGAAAATGCGGTTCATCGCAACATTAGAGTAAAAATTACTAGAATAGAAAAAGGCTATTTATTTGGGACCAACCAAAATAAAAAGACTGTTCATTTTTATAAGAAGTACTTATATTTTGTACATCTAATTCTAAATAAAAATGATATTATCCAAAACTGGAGAGCCTTCTATCTTTTAATTAAAATCAGTTTAAGGCTTGATAATATGAATTGGTAAAAAATTATGAGAAAAAAATACTACCTACGTCGTTTAAAAATTAATACAATTTTTGAAATGATAAGAAATTTAATGCCCAATTGATAAAATAATAGAGAAATAGAAAGAAAAAGTGTTGTTAGTAAGAATAACTGTCACCTGATATTAGAGAGAATTTTTTTTTTCTAAAATAGAATTTGTCTAATTTTAAAAATATATTTTATTCCTAAGAAAATAATATGAGAAATTTATATTTAAAAATAGTACTGTAATATTTGTATATATGTTAGAAACTATAATGTATGTATTTATGGGGGTGTGTTATATTGCTAACTCACCCTTAAATTGCTAACTACAACTAAATAATATACATTAGATTATAAAATCAAGGTACAAGATTATCGATTCATGAATATCAATACAATTCACATAAAATGTCAATTAAGAGTATTAATGTAAATTGACCAAAAGTTAGTTATAACCTACTTTAAAAAAATATCCAAAAAGTTTAAATAATTATAACTATCTCAATTTAAATAACATTTTTACATAACTTATATCAAATTAAAGATAATTTTATAATGACTTTAACGAGATCTCACTTGCATATGTTCCGATGTCAAAATCTGAAAAAATTTCTTGAATTTTTGTAATTTTTTGGTAACAGCTCAATATCAATATAACTATCATAATATGTCAATATAATACATATAAAATGTCAATGCTAAATTATGTTGACATATTCAATGAATCGTATTGATATGTTTAATACACTATATTGATATTTTGATCAAAAACCATAATTTTGGTAATTTTCTTATCTTTTTAATTTTAAATAATAATATAACGAAATTACACGTGGCAATTTGTAGACCACTAGATCTCTACTAATCTTATGGTTTTAAATTAGTTGTAACTAGCAATTAAAGGTTGAGTTAACAATTGATCTCTCTTATGTATTTATATTAGAAGGGTCATGTTAGGTTGATAACTTCCTTCATATGATAACTGACAAGCATGTCAACAACCTACGTTATAGATGCCAAAACGAAGATATTTGTATAGTAACTAAATGTAGTTGACATATCTATATCTGTTGTTGACATGCAAATATAGATGTTAACTAAATTTAGTTGACATTAAATGTCTTCGTGTTGACATCTACAACGTAGGTTGTTGAAATACTTGTCGGTTATCAATTAATTAAATTTGTATTCGATTACCTCTTCAATATTTTACTAGTAAATCTCAGAATCATCAAATCTACTGTATTTCGAATTCTTTCATATACTTTCTGCATTTTTATAGAAATTTGTAAGTAACTTATTGATTAATTATTTAGGTGAAATACCAAGACAAATCGGGAGCCTCTATCATAAGTTGAATCTTGCTTTTAATAAGTTGGCAGGTATGTTTGTAAACTCTGTACATTATTAGTGTATTCACGGTTAATAATATTTTTTAATGCAATTAATAACGCTAATTTATATATCTAAATATATTTTCAACGCTTCAAAAATAGTGTTTATTTTTGGGCTCTTAACTACATTTTAGAGGACGTAAATAGAAACGTTTTAAAAAAACAAAAGATTAACAAATGAAAATCGAGGTATAAGCTTGTTAATGAAATCAACTACCATTATTCACTTCCTTTAAAAATAAGACCATTAGTTATTGTTTGGAATCAAATGATATGTTGAGTAGGACAAAAGCATAATTTAAGCATTTATATTAATATATATGATCAATTTTAGATTTTAATATATTTTTCAGTTAGTTTAATATTTCAAATCTTGAACTTTGACCAATGTTGGATGAAACTTATATTTACAAAAACAACCCCTTCAATTTGAATTAAGTATCCCCTTTGTTTCACTATATTAGGTCATAGTCTCTTTTCGCTTGTATCATTGTAGTTGAGTCAGTTAATTTTTTTCAAAATCAACACAGTCAGTTTCTATTAATTTATTTTCCTATCTACTTTATTCTATTTTTATTATTTTACTTTATCTTTTAGTTAACTCATTAAATATTATTTTTTAAAATCACTTGTGTTCAAATAAAATATCTCAATTTTATTGGGACAAAGGTAATATTACTACAGTAGGTGAATTGCTGGAAATCTAGTTGACCTTGAGTTTGTATTTGCATCCTTTAATAATTTGATGTCTAGTACTACCTTGATACGATCATATCTTTTATGATCTTCCAATTATTTAGTTTTCCTTTATTTACCATATCTTTCTCATAATTATTTAGATATTTGTTTCTTGTTCATTAAGTTAGGGTAGTAGTATTGGAGTATTATATATAGGAGAGATTGTTATCATTTAATCAAGAAATCAATCAATGAAATATTTTTCCTAAATTTTACTTGTGCAACGAGCATATTATCGTCCCCTATTGCTGCTCATCGGAGAACGTCCGAGAACCGGCAAATCGTGAGCTTTCCTTCGAGCACGTCGAAGGTTTGGTCACAGCAACTCGCGCGAAAATCGCCATCCGGTCACGTTACGGAGGACGTCCGTAACAACTGGTGCTTTCATTGAGAGCTCATCCTCCGTCTTCGTTCGTCAATATCCCCCAAACTATTCACCAATATCAAAAAAAAAAAACAGCCGCAGTACCATTATCACAGCCACACCTAATCCTCCATATTTCCCCTTACAAAAAATCACCTAATCCTCCATATTTCCCCTTACAAAAAATCCACCGAAGAGAAGCTACCAAGTCCCTATTTTATACCTTTCACCTTATTTAATCCATATCCACTTTTCACCAATCAACAAAAGAAAGAGACCTTCTTCACCAAAACAATAACAGCGAACCACTTCTTCGCAAAGAAGGCACTCCAACTTCATTCTTTTTTCCTATTATTAGTTATGGCTATTTACCACCAATATCAGCCCCCGCACCAGATACACTCAATGTTTGCAAAATTTGATCGCCTATTGGACATGATGGAATCCGGTATGGACGCAGTAGATCGGCGCGTGGAAAATCTTCGTCGGAAACAATACCCCAGCCCACACCAATCTGGGGTCGCGCAACATCCCCGCCGGCTTTTTAAGCTGCCATTCGGAGGATGCAGCCAATCGCTGTGTTGGCTACCCTCGTGCACCTCCGCCGCCGGAGCCACAGCCACAACCGACTCCATCCCCGCCGTACGTGCAACGAACTCGCCGCAGCTATCTGCCCCACAGAGTCAGCAGCCGCCCGCGCGCTCTTGTTCCAGCGTGTATACTACCCGACAGAATGGCAACCAACGTCTGCTCAACGCCTCCACCTCTGGGGACCAGTTCGTGGAGCAGGAACAGCCACCTCGACAGCCGCATTGCGTGCGCAAAAGCCCTAACCCGGGTTGGTTTTCGCAAGAATCACACCAGCAGCAGTTTCTGCCTCCGAAAAAGCAGACTTGCTAGGACCTGCCAGTCCCGAGACAGTATGTGAGGTCTCCGGTCTCTGACGGTCCACCGGCGTGCCCAACCAGGCTTTGGGATTGGCCTGAAAATCGCGTTCAGCAGCGAGTGTCGGCTTACGAGCCACCGGCCCCAACTGGCTGGCCTCCACGAGCACAACCGTCGCCCGTGCGCCAGCCCTTCCTGCTGGGACCCTCCGGAACAGCGGGGATACCCACCACATGAACCACCAACGCCTGTGGAGCCCCTTGACCTTGAGTGTGCCAGATTCCTACCTTTGCCACAGCCGCCACAGCCGCATCGCTACCGGAGGGATGTTGATGAGGACAGATGTTACGGAGAGGTCGTTTGATACGTGCATATCCACATGAAGATCCCCATATCTTTATTAATTAGTTGTTTTGATTTACCGTATCTTTAGGATATCTATTTCTTGCTCATTAGGTTAGTATTAGTATTATAAATAGGGTTATTGTTATTTTCTTTATTCAATCTAGAAATATGAAATTATCTTTTTAGCTTTTATCGTATTTTATCTTTTTGCAATCCTAAATCTTGGTATGATTGACCGGCAAAGCTCCGGCGACTGCCTTTTATCGTGTTAAGGGAACTTCACCCTTAACAACTGGTGCTTTCATTGACGATCTCAGATTATCCATGTCGAATCGAATGGGGAGCCGCACGGAATCGGGAGTTGTGACTTCCGCCGGAGTCATACGCGGACTGGAGCAATTCCCGGCGTCGAGTGGATCGCTGGACTCCACGACGATGGCGGTCGAACATCTGCTGGCGTCGCTTGCACGCGTGGAGGCGCGCTTCGACGCGATGGAGCGGCGGCAGAGCGTCGCGCATCCTCCGCCATGGCCAGACCCAGACCCGCCGTTTGATGATGGGCAGCGGGGAAGAGGAGATTCAGCGAGGAACATGCCGATCTTGGCGACGGCAACGGCGGTGGCGTCTCACCCACTTCTAGGGTTTGACGGGCAGTTATAATACTCCGCACTCGGAGGGGATGCCGTGGGATGCATCGGGCTCTAGCAGCACTGGCTTCCGGCCGGATCAGACGCAACAAGGGTTCGCCGGGCCGCCTCGGGGGAGATTTCTTCCGCCGAACTCGGAGACGACGCAGTGGGACCGCTACGGGGTCAACACCGGGCAGAGTCGAGGCAGGCAGGCGACGGCCTGGGACAATCCCGCGCATAGACTGGACATTCGAGCCGGAAGACACGTGCCGGCGTCGGAGAATGCATGGGACCAGCGAGAAGAGGGTCCCTATTCTCACTTGCAGCGTTTGGATCATGGGCGTCTAGATCAGCCACGCTTTGATCATTATCTTGGCAGACAACCGACGGAGTGGGACAATCCCGCTCATAGGCTGGAGAATCGGTCCGGGCGACACATGTCTGCGTGGGACAACGCATAGGGTCGACATGACGGAGCAGGCTATTCTAACACACCCCGTTATGATCAATTTCGTCAGGAGCAGGCACGTTACGAGAAGATGAAAGCCCCGCATTTCGATGGATCTGATGAGGCCGTGGATTGGGATCCCTGGGGTAATCGGTTCCCAGATCACCAAATTCAAAACGGTCACAAGTCGTGGGAACCCCAGGAGCAGCGACAACCAGCGTCCTTACCGATCGCGGATGGGGGATTTTCCAAGGAAGAGGATCAGGACTACCGTGAGCTTCTCTCGGTGCGGGATTCCTTCAGATACACAGAGGGTGTAAAAGTTGTTGATGTTAGTGAGGATGCTCCTGCTGTAGCTGATGAAAATAATGTTGCTTCCCGAACGGTTCTCTATGTTCAGGATAGTTTGGAAGGGAAACCTGAGGTTTTGCTCCACCCGAACACGTTACATGATGATGGAACTGTGGCACTGAGTGAAAATGCAGTTAGTGAGGATGGAAAGTACTTGGCCTATGGCAATAGTTCAAGTGGAAGCGATTGGGTGACCATTAAAGTTATCAAGATTGATTATAAAACCACTGAGCCTGATGTTGTTTCATGGGTTAAGTTTTCGGGTATTAGTTGGACGCATGATGGCAAGGGTTTTTTCAACAGCCGTTATCCAGCTCCGAAAGAGTGAGAGAATTTAGATGCAGGCACAGAGACCCTTTCCAACTTAAACCAAGAAGTGTATTATCATTTTTTGGGTACCAATCAGTCTGAAGATATCTTATGTTGGAGGGATCATGATAATCCCAAACATTCACATTCTGCTTCAGTCACGGAAGATGGGAAGTATGTTCTTTTGTACATTGGAGAAAGTTGTGACCCAGTCAACAAGGTTTATTACTGTGATTTATCATTGCTCTCTAAAGAACTTGAAGGTTGTAGGGGGACAAAGGAGTTGCTACCTTTCATAAGGCTTGTTGATAACTTTGATGCTTCCTATCACTATGTTGCAAATGACGAGACGAATTTAATCTTCCTCACAAGTAAAGAAGCTCCAAGATACAAACTTGTACGAGTTGATCTAACAGAACCTAATTCCTGGACTGTGGTACTTCAAGAAGATAAAAAGGATGTGCTTGAATCTGCTTCAGCTGTAAGTGGCAATCGGATAGTTGTGAATTATTTAAGCGATGTGAAAAATGTTTTGCACACAAGGGACCTGAGAACAGGTGACCTGTTGCACCATTTACCACTTGACATTGGAACTGTATCTGAAATTTTTGCTCGACGCAAAGACAGCAGAATCTTTATTGGATTTACAAGCTTCCTAGTCCCTGGAATTATATATATGTGCAAGTTGGAAGGCGATATGAGTTGTCTAAATGAGAAAATCGACCACACAAAATATGCATTTGGAGATGTGATTTTATTTGGTCATGGTCAAAGAATGAAGATTGATGAGCATACGGAGTTTTGTGATAGCCGGGTTTCGGAGCCAGGATGCCTCATTGCTCATTGGTTTCCACCTTGAGGGCAAGGTGGATTTTAACCGCGGGGGAGTTGATATGTGCATATCCACATGAAGATCCTCATATCTTTATTAATTAGTTATTTTGATTTACCATATCTTTAGGATATCTATTTCTTGCTCATTAGGTTAGTATTAGTATTATAAATAGGGTTATTGTTATTTTCTTTATGCAATCAAGAAATATGAAATTATCTTTTTAGCTTTTATCGTATTTTATCTTTTTGCAATCCTAAATCTTGGTTTGATTGACCGGCAAAGCTCCGGCGACTGCCTTTTATCGTGTTAAGGGAACTTCACCCTTAACATCGTTACTCATACACATTCCCCCACACTTTACGTGAGTTTGGGTAGCTATGTGAGTGGATATGTGAATGAAGGGACGAACCTAAATGAAGTCGATTCTTATTTATCGAGTTTAGATGTTCAGATTGCATATTCATGTTTAGACTGCGTTGATGATAGTGGTTAGGACGAGGAGGAGCTTTGTGATTCAAAGGACTCCATATTAGAGACAGGAGCAAAAGAAGCCATGGGTCGAGGCGTGCCTAGTGAGAATAGGGGATCTAGGGAAGGTAGAGATGGCAGACTCGAAGACCAACAAGTTTCATCTTTTGCGGAAATGTACCCACCGCGCAGCCCCGATATGAGTAAAGAGAAGGAGGAAGAGGCATTGTTAAACGATGTAGAGGAGGACGATTCTACTGATGAAGTGAAGAAGGCCATCGCCTCACTCAATGTTGTTCAAATGTCATCCAAAAATGTTGTTGGAAATTGTTGGGGAAAGAAAGGATATGGCGCTTACACTGAATTGGCCATAATTGCTTGTGTCTATGTGGATTTGAATGTCGGTGATGTTCCAAGTATGAATCATCGGTCAACATCGCTCGACACAGATGCAAGGTTGATCCCTCCGCGTAATGACATGCCATGTTTGAGCATTTTGGGAGGCGTGAACAAGCTTTTCGTTGTGGCATGGAATTTTGCCAACAACATTGGGTCTCCTTTGTTGATTTTTGACAAAGGTGATAAAGGGAGACATTCAGCTATTCGATACGTGTATGATCCAGGAGGAGACGCCTTGCTAAAGCTTTTGCTTTCAACTCTCGTCAATGGTTCGTGGTTCCCACCTTGAGGACAAGGTGAATTTCAAACGTGGGGGAGTTGATACGATCATATCTATTATGATCTTCCAATTATTTAGTTTTCCTTTATTCACCATATCTTTCCCATATTTGTTTAGATATTTGTTTCTTGTTCATTAAGTTAGGGTAGTAGTATTAGAGTATTATAAATAGGAGAGATTGTTATCATTTAATCAAGAAATCAATCAATGAAATATTTTCCCTAAAATTTACTTGTGCAACGAGCATATTTCATCCCCTATTGCTGCTCATCGGAGAACGTCCGAGAACCGGCAAATCGTGAGCTTTCCTTCGAGCACGTCGAAGGTTTGGTTACAGCAACTCGCGCGAAGATCGCCATCCGGTCACGCTACGGAGGACGTCCGTAACATACCTCCCCCTCTACTATATTCGAACTTGTTAAAGTTGAAGATCTCTCTTCAACAGAATCAGTTTTCTGGAAACCTTTGCTTCAAACATGGCTCTCACTTTTCAATATCCGACAAGACTAAAAGTCAGTTTTGGTCCTAAACATATGACCAAAATACAAATTTGGTCTAAAACATTCCCTTTTTGAAAAACAGGTCCATAACAAATGAAAATGTCTACGAAATAGACCTTTTTTTATGGTTCCGTAAAAAAACTAACGGTCAACGCTAATTGCACAGTGGCATGACCGTTAATTTTTTTTGCGGAACCGTAAAAAAAGGACCACTCCGACAAGGATTTCAATTGTTATAGATCTGTTTTTCAAAAATGAATGTTTTGGACCAAATTCGTATTTTGGTCATATGTTTAGGACCAAAATTGATCTTTACTGTATCCGACAACTTTATATATAAACTCAGTGACGAATTCTGGAATCGGCAACCTCTACCACCAATGCTTCACCCTCTATTGCTATAGAATTGAACAGAAACTCTTTTACTGGTCCCTTTACTTTGGTATGGATCTAAGACAACGAGCAATCCTTAACCTTAATGAAAACCAATTCAATTGCAACATTCAGACTGGAATTGGGAATTTGAGTATGCTCACAGTTTTATGATAACGATCTCCAAGTAATCGATGTATAACTAATTCAATGGAGCCTTCACATTAATTTAACATTTGAATTAATCATATGTTATATTTTGATAGGAAGTATCCCGTCTTTTATCTTCAACGTTTCCTCGCTAGAATCCATAGACCTCGCGTTCAATAAACTATGTGGAAGCATACCCACAAATTTGGACAATATACTCAACCTCCAAGAGTTGTATCTTAGCAGCAACAGTTTAACAGGTGCGAGACACAACTTATATCTACTACTCATTTGTCCACAGAATAAATGTTCTAGTTTAAAATAGTTATATGTTAAAGTGCATAATTGCTTATCATACCTGATTTAAAAACTTTTTGATCATATACATTAAATGTGACAACTTTCAATATATTTTGGTACATATTTTGTTGTTCTTCAAAAAGTTGTCGATCAACAGTACTTAGCCAGGTTAGTGAATTGATTATCATTTGAACTATAAAAGCTAAGAATTACTTAAATTTTAAAATACAAAACTATTAAAGGTAAAAAATATAAAAGGACATTCTTCTCGTTTTAATTTTATTTTATGCAATTAAATTACTAATTTAGTTCAAATGTTGTTGACTGTTTATTTATTACGTAATCATTATCCAAACATATTATTTAGGACAGGAAGCTCTTACACTTAATTAATGTGTACAATCATAAGCTATCATATTTAATTAATGCATAATACTAAAAAGTTTTTCGGACAAATGTAGAGGATCTACATTTGACTTTAGTCTTAATATTATATTCAAACAACTATCTTATTAATTTTGTGATAAAAGGGTATAATTTGATCATCACTTCGATTTAACACATAAAATAACCTAAGTTGAAAATTTGCTTCTTTTTAGATGCCACAGAGGGAGTACATGAAATAATCATAATAAACATTAGTACTTAATTTGTAGTAGTTTTAATAATTGGTGTAGAAAAAAAATGATTCTTTTTGGATGCCACAAAAAGTAGTGATGCCACATGAAACTCATATAACTATTATTTGGTCTCAAATAAGTGGTGTCTATGATAAAAAAGTGATGTTAAATTTGTATTCAAACTCTACATCTCTTCAATATTTTGTTAGTTAATTTTGAATCTAAAAGTTTACTTCTCTTATACAATTTCACCATTTTTAATGATTTTGTAAGTAATTTTGATCTCTCTTCAGTATTTTAATCTAGAGTTGGATCTTGCTTTTCAATAAGTTTGCGGGTATGTTTTTAACAGGCGAAATTCCAAACTCTATCACCAATGCTTCTCAGCTTACTGCTATAGACTTTAGCAGTAACTCATTCACTGGTCCCATCCCCGACTTCGGTAATCTTAGCCAGCTGCAACTCCTTGAACTCAGTGAAAATAATCTGACCGGAGTAGAATCGTCAAATCAAGAATTGGGATTTCTCTCTTGTTTAGCAAGCTGCCGAAATTTGGAGATCTTGGATATTAGTAACAATCCGATGATGAATGGTATCCTTCCAGCTTCCATTGGGAACTTGTCTACTTCCCTTTCCACCTTTGAAGCATCTAACTGCAGCATCAGAGGTATAATTCCTCCTGATATTGGAAATTTGAGGAATTTGGAATTTGTGGATTTGTCCAAGAATCAACTCACAGGATTCATCCCAACTACAATTCCAATGGGTTGTAGTCTTGAGTCACTCGACTTAAATGCTAATAAGTTGGCAGGATCATTACCCCAACCCCTTTCCAATTGTGAAAGTCTGCAAGTTCTTGACATTGGAAACAACAGAATACAAGACACCTTTCCAGTTTGGACAGGAAATCTCACTGATCTTCGCGTCCTCATATTGAGATCCAACAACTTCAGCGGTACTATTTCTTCTCTCACTTCCAAGGCTACACTTCCATTCCCTAACCTCCAAGTTTTTGATATATCACATAATGCATTCACTGGAAATCTGCCCCGTGATTATTTGAGGAATTTCAAGGCGATGATAGATACACGTGTGAATCATCGAGGAGAACAAGACCAGTCTCCATTGTATACATATTCAATGACATTAACAGTGAAAGGTTTGGAACTAGAATATGTTACAATTTTGAAAGTCTTCACAACAATCGACATGTCATCCAACAGATTCACCGGGAGTATCCCAAACACCATAGGAAATTTGAATTCCTTGATACATCTGAATCTGTCTCACAATTGCCTCACAGGAGGTATACCTGCATCTCTTGGAAACATGACAGAACTTGAGTCGTTGGACTTGTCTTCAAACCGATTGAAAGGGGAAATTCCAACAGAGCTAACAAAGCTCACATTTCTTGCTGTGATGAACCTTTCTATGAATAATCTATCAGGGAAGATACCCCAATCCAATGGCCAGTTTTCCACATTTGAAAATACATCATATGTTGGGAATTCTGGACTACGCGGATTTCCTTTATCATGGAAATGTGAAGAGCCTTCGCCTCCAGTGATGCTGGAAGAAGATGATCATGATTATGGTATTCTAAATGGATTCTGTTGGCAGGCAGTTGTTTCTGGCTATGGATGTGGATTCGTAATCGGTGGTATTATTGGTTGCCTGATTCTTGGATATGGAAGGCCTAAATGGTTGTTGGAATGGATCTACGGATTTTACAAGATAAAGATGAGAAGCCGAAGAGGAAATTTGGCACCACAAAGAAAAAGAAGAAGATAAGAAGGTTGAGCCTTTGATGTTGAATAATGGCCATTGTAGTTTTATCTGCAGAACTTTCTAACTTATGTTGTAAATTGAAGATTCTACAAAATATTATATGTGTGGATATTTTTCTTACTACAATCCATTGCTGCCTTATCCATATAGTATAGGATTATACATGAATTTTTATTCAGAAAAAAGTAGTTTATGTATTTTGGGCTTATCAAATACGTTGGTTTGGGCCTCAACTAAATATTATTACTTGGGCTTATCGAATACGATGGTTTGGGCCTCAACTAAGAAAGAAGGGACACAAGAAAACAACTTTTTCTCCTCAATTTATAAATTTCTTCAAGAATTAATGAATTTAATTCTTTGTGAAGTCAAGTATTTAGAATAAAGAAAAGCTTTCTACTCCCACATGTAAACGAGTGTTAAGGAAGACATGAAGTGGAAAAATAAAGGAGTATTAAGCATGATGTATTTTAGGTTTAATATGTTGATCACATCGTTCCTAGACGTAGATACATATAGTGTCGAATCAGGTAAACATTTTATGTATTCGTTTCGTTTAAGGAAGGGTTTCATTTAAGGAAATAAAGTAAGTAAGAAAAAATGTATAGATGAAGTTGTTTCTATTTTAGAAAATATTTCACTTTTAGTGAGACAATCCAAAAAAGAAAAACGTTTCATTTTTAATAGCCGATGGATAGTGCCAAAAAAACTGTGGAGCTTTTTATGAGATGTACAACAATGCAAATTATTCATATATTTATAGGATGAAAAAGTATTTATCCTATGCATTCAATATTTTAAATTATACTCCCTCCGACCTAGATAGTTTGTCCTATTTTTTCATTTCGGTCTGTCCATATAGTTTGTTCCATTTCACTTTTTTATCATTATTGATAGTGGACCACATATTCCACAAACTTATTACTATTCACATTTTATTATAAAACTAATATATAAAAGTAGGATTCACATTCCACTAACATTTTCAACCCACTTTTCATTATATTTCTTAAAACTCGTGCCCAATCAAAGTGAGACAAATTATCTGGGACGGAGGAAGTATTTATCATCTTCAAATATGCTAGTATGATAGGGACTCCGATACGCCTTCAACAGCGGCATCACGCGAGCCACGAATAACAACTGAGAAGAGCAGCCCAGCCGCTGAGACAATTGAGCCCCGCGACCAAGCCCAAGCGGTCCTGGCCTCCGCTCGATCCAAGAGGAAGATACAAAGATTATAGTTTTAAGTAGCAAATCTTTATGATTATCTTTTACTTTAGACATGTTTTCCTTTTTTATTGAACACTTTTTTAGAATAGGATTTATATAAATCTTTTCGGGTTTTCTTCTTGATTCTTTCCCGAATCGTAGAGTCGAATCAAGCAGGGTCCGGATCCTATAAATACTAGGATCCATTAGAGGTCAAAGACATCGAGAAATATGAAATAAAATTCAGTTCTCGAAACCCCAAAGCTTGACCTAGTTGCTGCTAGGTTTATTTTTCTGTATTTCATCACATACTTCCACAACTCGGTGCTCTAATCTCCTCGATAGGATTATCAATCCTATCAACTGGTGCTTCCATTGATTTACTCTTTTCCCACCATACACCATCTCTCCACAGCTCTCTCAAATTCACGCTTGCCTAGGGTTTTTTCTTGAAACCCAAGTTTTTGTTGCTTGAACAGCTTAATTCACACGCATAAACCTATCCTTCTCAAAATATCATGTCTTTTCTCAAGGAATCACAAGAGCACCACCCAACTATCGATGATATGCTCTTGAAATTAAAACGAATGATCAAGGCTCAAAGTCAAGCCTTGGCGGAAAATTTCGAGCAGCAAACGCTGATCGAGGAGGCTCCGGGCAGCCTTGCCGAGCGCTCACCTCCGCATCAGAGACCGAAGGAGCCGCCGGACCAGCAGCCGGTGATGACACCTCAGCAGGGCTGGTCTCTTTCGCCGTCGGTCACAACCCCACCGCTGGGTATCAAACCCTGGGCCGTACCACGACTCCGCCTCGAGCCACCACGTTTCGACGGAGAGAATGCCTCAGATTGGATCCGTAAGATCCAGACGTACTATAACCACCACTACACACCGCTAGATGATCGTCTTTATCTTACACAATATTTATTCGATCACCCAGCATCAGATTGGAGGGAATATTGGGTGGAAACTAACAAAGAAAAGAGTTGGGATGATTTCTTGTTGGCCGTGGAACAGCGGTTCGACCCTGAATTTTACAAACCAAGCGAGGTGACCGCCTCACCTAGACAGTTTATGGGGACGAGGCGTACCGTCCGAGACCAGCGGAAGCCCAACCGCACTACGGTGTGCCCAGTCGCAGATCGAGAGCCCGATCAGCAGCCACTACAGCGACAAGAGGAGGTAGCACAAGTAAGTGATGTCAATCAAGTTGGTGCTCACCCTTTAAATGCAATTTCTAGCAATATTTTTGCTAATGTGAGTAGTTCCAACTCAATTGTTTGTGATGAGAATATGATCGTGAATACGGGATCGACCAATAATAGTGCTATTAATGAACTTGGTTTTGAAACGATTATTGGTGATGAGAATTTTGGAACAAATAGCACGGATGGTGATGAAGATGGAGACACTGTTATTAATATTGCAGTTGATTGTGGGCAGCCAATGATGGAAATAAATGAGGTTGATTCGTTCCTTCGCATGGATAGTTTAAATTCATACACCGAATCAGAATTTTCGGGCGTCAAGACTGAATTGCGACTCCAAAATTGCGAGGTAGACGATGAAAATAATGATGGTTCTCTTTCCGTTGGATCTGAACAATATATTCAAGATCCAAAATATGCAGCACCTCCGACACCATTATTTAGTGATGAGATGATGTCTTGCTTAAAGCTTCATAGTACTTTGCATGGAATGAAGTCTTGCCTAGAGCATCATAGTTTGCTTAGTATTGAAAATCGGGACTGGTTCACAATGGTACACGCACTTGCATCCGATGGCCTCTCGATCCCTCCGCGCACAGTTGTGAGACGTTTAGATGTTGATCAAATGTTCATTAATCGTGACCAAATATGTGGATATATTGCATTATTTTCAATGGTGGAGCCTCTGCGAGTTGGCGAACAGATCCTCACTGCCTCATGCTACGATATGATTGATCCTTTTTGCCTGCTGTTCTTTGCTTTGGGTGTCCCACGTGTTAGAGTGACGGTTAGACGACTTGTTCTGGATATTATTGGGGCAGCAATTATTCGGCAAGGCCGCTTGGAGTCGGCTGTTTGACCACAAAAATTGTATTCTCTTCGAATTGTTTTCTTGGTCACTTATTTTGGTGGGAAAAGCAATATATTCAATCTGTGTGGAAATCTGGCAAAAGTTATGGTGACTTTTGATCCCATAGATGTTGTTCTTGAGAAATCTTGGTCTTGCAAAAGCAGCAAGAAATTCACCTATTTCGGAGCTCTTTCGGGTCACATCAGGCATCAGTCGATTGAGCTGAAGAGGAAGGTGTCTAGTATTGTTGAATCTGGTGAGAGTTTTTCCACCTTGGAGAAGTTCAGGCCGATTCGAAGTAAGAAACTCATGGGCATGTATGTGAGCATCGTCAATCTTTTGTTCTCTTGTGTGAGTGCTTTTCATTGTGGTATCTTGCAGAGCGAGGCCCTACATATTCGAAGGGTTTCCGATGATGCAACGAGCTTCCTTAATCTACTCGGTGATTCTCGGTCAATACCACCGGACAATCCATTTCCCAGCAGAGCCTTGAGTTATGACCTCTCTGAAACTGAGCTTCTTTTTAGCCATGCCCATTTTTGGTGTTTGCTGATCCAACCAATGACTAGCCTAGGGGGTACACTTGATCAAGTTGAGATTCAGAGGTACATTTGGAACTTTTGCAGCAATCGTTGTGTTAGAGGGAAGATGTTGAGAGGTCATGTGAAAGTTCATGTAGCCCAAATTGCGGTTTCCAATTTTGCAGCTGGGATTACTGTGGTTGAATTTGAAGTTGGTGATCGTCACAACTACTATGAATTGAGCAGGAATAAGAACTCTTGGAGGATTTCTGATCCCGGACCTACCTTTATTGCAATGACTGCAAATTCCTGCAGAGAATGCGACATGGAATTTGCTTCCTTAAGGATGGTTTCTGGTCATAAAAAGTGTATATCTACGAAAGTGATGAAGGTGTCTCGTGTTGTTAGAGATGATGAGAGTTTATCAGACTTAAGGAATTTCTGCCTGATTCATCGGAGGAAGGGATCCATGACTAAGTTATCAGGGGTTGTGATTTCCTTGTTTTTTAACTTGGCTTCTTCTGATTGTGACGTATCCAAGCAGGATGAGTCAAAGGATGTTGCTAGGTGCTTATGTATGCTGGTTAGAGGTGACTTAAATTCCTTTAAGTTCGTTTTAAATGCAGAGGGACCGCCAGCGTCGAAGGCATATATTCAACCATACAATCCTACTAAGGTTGATGCTGGTTTTTGCTACAACAATCCTGTGCCTTTAAGTTCCTCGTACCAATGTGTTGTGGATAAAACATGGTATATCCTAGTTCCAACAGTGAAGCTGCCACAATTTGCTTTGGGTGTGTTATTTGTGGATGCACCATCATTAGCTGCGTTCGGTCTACCATTTGAAGTCCTTCTGGCATTCACCTTGCTTACTAGAAAGGTAGATGTTACGGACGTTCTCCGTAACGAGGCCGGATGGCTAACTTCTCGGAGAGGTAAGGTGATCGAACCTTCGACGTGCTCGAAGGAAAGCTCACGAATTGCTGATTTTCGGACGTTCTCCGATGAACAACAATTTGGAAACGAAATATGATATTCTTGTTACTCAAGACAAGTTTGTGGAAAATAATATATTCATTGAATGAATAAAACGATAACAAGCTAGTCCTATTTATAGTACTAGAATACTAGCTTAGGGAGCAAGAAAACAAGATACGAAAAGATACTATGAATCAAAAGATAACTAAACAAAAGATATGGAAGATAAAATATCTCTAAACTAAAGGACTCGTATCAGGGCCCCCGTTCTATTAACTTTTTCAACTCACTTTTATTCACATTTCTTAAAATTCGTGTCGAGTTAAACTTGGACAATATTTCATGGACGAAGGGAGTATTTAAAAATTATGAATATTGAATATGCGGTGAAATAAACTAACAATGTACAAGTATATAAACGTACCCGCCAGCTTATTCGAAGCAAAATCAAGATCTACTAGTGAAGATATGTTCCCGATTTGGCTTGGTATTTGACCTAAATAATAAAATTGACAATGTTACTTATAGAATTTTATAAAAATGCCAGAACTATATGAAACAAGTAACATTAAATATGGATTTATATTCAAGATCATTAAGACAAATGTTGAAGCGATTTGATAAGGTCAACCCGAGACATCGTGAGGAGGACTCGTCCGCAAAGGGACGAGAGCCAGAGGTAACACATCATGAGGAGGATTCGTCCGCAAGGGGACGTGAGCCAGAGGTGACCCCGGAGTTAGCGAAGCAGAGGCCACGGAAGAAGAACGCAGGCACTGAGCAGACAAGGACGTTGAGGCCGAGGGATCGAATCAAACCACCCAAGAAGCTGTTAGCGACGTAATTAAGTAGTAGTCATCTGTTTTCTTTTCCTTAGTTGTTGCTTTTCGTATTTTTTGAACTTTGGATTATTAATGTTTTATTGTAATTGGGTCGGGCGTTTTATAAGCCCCGTTCGGGTTTTCTTAGTTGGTTCTTTCCCGAACGTATAGGTTAGGTCGAACCAACCCTAGGGTCTTAGTATAAATAGGGCTATTATTCATTCTACGAGAATCAATTAAAATCATATCATTCTAGCCCCAAATATTGTGCAACAAGAAACCTCCCCTGTTTTTGTGCTGACGACGAGATCATCTCGCGTACAGCTTCCTTTCGCCGGAAATTCGCCGCTGATCCAGACCTCCTGGACATCGGACAGAGCCGGTCGTGTTTCTTGTTCGTGAATTAATCTACGTTAAGAGAATCACTCTTAACAACTGGTGCCTTTCATTGCGTACTCATCATGGACGGATCAGACAGTGTTTTCCCACCGGAGGGACTTTTGACAGGAGGCAACACCCAAGAGATTGGTACTATTCAATCCTTCCGCGAGGCGTCAGCCGCGTGTCGGGGCAACGGACCACGGGGCGATCTGCAAACCAGTACCCAACCGATCACCGACTCGGGTGCCGGGGATCCGGTGGCCCTTGGATTTGAGAAAATCATGGCACGGTTCGATAAACTGGAGTTTCGGATGGCAACTACTGATAGGAGGGTTGAAGATTTGGAGGGTCCTTTTTTCCCGGATCCGGATCCACCGTATTTTTCAGATGACGCGGAGGGGTGGCCGCAGCGCTCCCACCGCGAGGTCATGGCTGCCGACGGGGATGCTCCCCGGTATTTCAATCACAGCATGCGTGCTCGTGGTGGGGACATCCGCCGACGAAGAGTTAATGTTCGCGATCATCCGAGGCGGGAAGGCCGTATGGCGGACCAGCACCAGGGTCCGCTTGTTCAGCGAGGGCGGCCTTATTCCAGACAACGGTCGGCTTGGGATAGACCTTCGGGACGTCTTCCGCAACCCTTGGATCGGGGTTTCAACGGGTACCGTCAACCCACGTCCTGGGACTCTCCCGTAACCCGCCCTACCTATTCCGGGGATATAATGGAGAAACCCCGTGATTTGGATATGAAGGCGCCTCGTTTCGACGGAACGGACGCTTCAAATTGGATTTCTAGAGTCGAGTACTATTTCGACCATTTACAAATGGCGGAGGACGATCGCTTACACTACGTAGTAATGTTGTTTCAGCCGCCCGTTGCAGAATGGATTTTTAATTACAGAGCTAATAATCCCTTCGTGTCTTGGACAGAGTTCTTGGAAGATGTACGCCATAGGTTTTTTTTTTTTTTTTTTTCTTTTCTTTTTTTTTTTTTTAGATGTACGCCATAGGTTCGATCCTTAGAGCTTCCGCATTTGCGCTGGACCCTTATCTAAACTTGTGCAAACGGGCAGCGTAGCAGAATATCATGACGCTTTTGATCGGTACTTGAATAGGGTGCAGGGCATATCCGAGGAGGCACTAATTCCGATCTTCATCACGGGCATCAAGGAGCCTATCCAAGAGAAGGTGGAGTTGCAGCAGCCGGCTTCTTTGGCAGAGGCGATGGCCTTAGCATTGCGGCTTGCAGTGTCGCACGACGAGCGCCAAACCCAGCAGTTCCGAGGTAAATGGGGTAGTCGTGACTCCCGGTTTCAAACGGTTCCAAACGCCTCCACCGCGGCCACCCCTGCAAATCAGCACGTGGCTGCCCAACCTAAGAAACCATTTAAACCAGGCTTTCGCCCAATCAGGGTGTCGAACGCTGAAAAGGCGGAACGTTCGAGGAAAGGCTTATGCTATCACTGTCCCGAAAAATGGGTGCCGGGCCACGTCTGTAAATTGAAGGTATTATGCTATATAGGCGAGGAGGAGACCACCGACGATCCGGATGGGTCAGACGATGGAGGCGACCCAGAAACCGTAATCACGGCTGACCTCTCGCATCTCCACACGTTGACAGGTACCAACAAATCCAGGCCCTTCAACGTCATCGGAACGATCGGGACAACTACGGTCAGCATACTTATCGACACTGGAAGCAATCATGATTTCCTCCACCCGCGAGTAGCGGAGCGTTTGCGTTTATCCTTGTCGCCGATCAAGCCGTTTAGAGTCTATGTGGGAAACGGTGCTTCCTTAATTTGTTCCCATGTAGCGCGCAAAACCAAGCTATCAATTCAAGGAGTGATTTTTCACCTGGATTTGCACATCATGGAAATTCATGGCCCCGACATTGTGCTCGGTATGGATTGGTTGGAATCATTGGGCAAGATTTCAGCTGACTTTGTGGGGAAGACGTTGGAGTTCTACCAGAACGGTGTTCCTGTGGCATTGCACGGAGTTCAGCCTTCCCCCCGTCTGATCTCGTTGCAGTCATTGGCTATGTTGGCTGCTCATTCAACGTCTAATGAGTTTTATGAGCTCGTCAGGATTGAGTATGGGGGAGACGGTCCAGCCCCAGCCGACGGTGAGGAGTTTCCGCCAGACATACCGCCGGCGATTTTGGAGGTTTTGAACACGTTTCGCTCGGTGTTTGCGATACCAACAGGGATGCCACCACGACGGGAGTATGATCATAGAATCCACCTACTTCCCAACACCAAACCAATCAATGTTCGACCCTACCGGTACCCTTATTTTCAGAAGAACGAGATCGAGAAGCAGGTGCGAGACATGCTCGAACAGGGAATCTGTTAAGGTTATGCCTCCTTAACGTGCAGATTCCGTTCACGATCAAGAAACAAGTACCGTAGGAATCGAGCGCCCAACGCTTGGGTCGGCGATTACTCCGGGAGATGGCGGCTGAGCGCGAGAGAATTCTCGTCGGCAGCCTTAAGAGAAGTTTCTTGAGTGCTAAGCAATTGAGCCAAAATAATATGTATTTGATTGAATGAATCGTAAACTCTCATATTGGCTCTATTTATATCTAAACCCTAGGGTTGGTTCGACCTATCCTAATTCGTTCGGGAAAGAACCAACTAAGAAAACCCGAACGGGGCTTATAATTCGCCCGACTCAATCGCAATTAAAAATAACAATAAAAATAATAATATTCCAAAAATAAAAGAAAAAGAAAACGTGAAAATAAGGAAAACTAGTCCGCGAGTCTCCGCGGTGCCTTGATGCGGTTCCTTGGCCTCAACGTCCGTGTTGTCGCTGCCATGCTCTGTTCCAGTTGCCTGCGCGAGGATGTCCCGAGCGCAGCCTCCGGTTCCCTTTCCTCGATCTCCTTCTCGCTGCCACGATTGGCACTCGCAGCCTCGGGTTCTCTTTCATCGGCCTCCTTCTCACTGCCACAATGGACACTCGTATCAACTCCCCCCTCCTTAACCACATCCTTGACCTCAAGGTGGAGGTTCGGGAATCGCTTGCGAATGACGTCCAATGGCTCCCACGATGGGGAGTCCGTGCCGTCCGACCATCTCACCAGTACATGTTCCCTTGCCTTGCCCTCGTGCCACATAATCTGACTATCCACAAAAGCCACTGGATACACTATTGGGCGACCCTCCACAAAGTCCTTTGGTAGAGGCACGTGCTCCACCGACGCCTCCCCTGCCACAAATTCTCGCAAGAGGCTGACGTGAAAGACGTCATGGATCCTGCTCCCCTCCGGTAGACGCAGCCGGTAAGCCACAGGCCCTACCCGCTGCACCACTTCGAACGGCCCGTAGTAGCGTCTTGCGAGCTTGGTTGACAATGGTTTGGCCACCGAGTATTGTCGATAAGGCTGTAACTTTAGCCACACCATGTCACCCTCCTCAAACTCCACATGACGTCTGTGTTTATTGGCTGAATCTCGCATCCTCTGCTGCGCACGCTCCAAATTCTCGCGCAACTCGCGAAGCAGCGTCCCTCTTTGACGTATCAGATCAGCGACCTTCGGCGGAGTGGCAGTCGATGGTGGTGCTGCCACCAATAATGGAGGATCGCGGCCATAGAGGGCTCGGAATGGGGAGGTCCCAAGCGCCGCATGATGGAAACAATTTAGGGACAACTCCGCCCACGGTAGCAGATTACACCACTTAGAAGGGCGATCCGCGGCGAACGCGCGTAAATATTGTTCCAAGCCCCTGTTTCGGACCTCCGTCTGGCCATCCGACTGGGGGTGGTAAGCGGTGGAAAAGTGTAATTTGGTGCCACTGAGACATAACATTTCTTCCCACGTGGCATTCAAGAACACCGAATCCCGATCAGAGACCAACGTCTTCGGGAACCCATGGTGCCGAACCACCGTGTTAATAAATAAATGAGCCACCCGTAATGCATCAAATTTGGTAGGCAATGGGGCGAAGTGTGCATACTTTGAAAGGCGGTCCACCACCACCATGATCACTGTATAACCGCGAGAGGGAGGGAGACCTGTAACGAAGTCCATGGACACGTCCTCCCACACTTGTGATGGAATCGGTAGCGGCTGTAGCAAACCTGCCGGCTTTTGAGTAGAATACTTCGTCGATTGGCACACCGCACAAGATTCTACAAATTTCTTCACATCCTTACGCATATTTGGCCAATAAAACCCTGCTGACAGTAAGCGAAACGTACGCTCGTGCCCCGGATGCCCCGCCAGTGGCGTGCAGTGGTGTTCCGTCAAGAGAAGTCGTTTAAACTTGGAGTCGGGGCTGAGCAGTATTCGACGTTTGAAATAAACCAGGCTATCCACGAAGGATAAATGAGCTGGGGCTGTACCTGCCACGATGAGGGCGACAAGCTCCCGTAAGTCGGGTAACCGCGACGTTTCTGCCCGCAGCGAGTCTAGCACTTTGGGTATCGGTTGAGCAATAGCTGTGAGCAAGGCCGCTTCCGTCACCGATATCGGCTCCTCACTCCCGGTCACTGACACGGCTGGCTCGACGGGAACAGAGCTGCTTGAAGTGTCGTCGCCGTCGTGCCGACGGGACAAGGCATCCGCTGCCTTGTTTGTGGATCCCTTCTTATATTCAATGCTGAACCTATAGCCCATTAGCTTCCGCACATAGAGGTGTTGATCTGGCGTTTGGACAATTTGTTGCAGAAGGTCCTTCAAGCTTTTTTGATCACTACGAATGATGAAGTCTCGCCCCAGGAGGTACTGTCGCCATTTCTGTACCGCCTCCACTATGGCGTAGAGTTCCCTATGATAAGTCGAAGCTACACGGCGCCGAGGCCCCAATTTCTTACTGAAATAGGCAATCGGGTGTCTATCTTGGATGAGAACCGCCCCGATGCCAATGTCCGAAGCGTCAGTCTCAATACAGAACTGCTTGTCAAAATCCGGCAGGCTCAGGACTGGCGCCGATGTCATAGCCTTCTTGAGGGCCGAGAACGCCGCTTCCCCCGCCGGGGACCACACAAATGCCTCCTTTTTAAGGAGATCCGTGAGCGGGGCCGCGATCATAGCATAATTCGCGATGAATCTCCGATAATACCCTGTCAATACCAAGAATCCACGCAGTTGCTTGACCGTCGTGGGTAGCGGCCACGAAGTCATTGCTACTATCTTAGCCGGGTCTGCTTTTAACACCCCGTCTGACACCAAGTGACCCAAATATTCAACAGTCGTGCCGCAGAAAGAACATTTGGAAAGCTTGACAAAAAACTGATGGCGATTCAGCAATTCTAACACTTCTGATAAGTGTAAACCGTGTTCCTCCAGAGTTGAGCTGTAAACAAGAATGTCGTCGAAGAAAACAATCACACACTTTCGGAGCAATGGTTGAAAAATACCATTCATGGCTGCTTGAAAAGTAGACGGTGCATTGGTGAGTCCAAATGGCATAACTAAGAACTCAAAGTGGCCATCGTGTGTTCGGAAGGCCGTCTTAAACACATCGGAGTCATGCATGCGTATCTGATGGTAACCCGAGCGCAGGTCCAACTTAGTGAAAAATTTTGCCTTTCCGAGTTCATCAAAAAGTTCATCGGCTGTCGGAATAGGAAAATGATCCCGAACCGTGGCCAAGTTCAGTGCCCGATAATCAATGCAAAATCTAAATGTCCCATCCTTCTTCCTGATTAGTAGGACCGGGGACGAGAAGGGGCTGTGGCTCCGCTGAATTATCCCCTGGTCTAGCATGTCCCGTACCTGTCGCTCGATCTCGTTCTTCTGAAAGTACGGATAGCGATAGGGGCGTACATTGATCGGCTTCGAATCCGGAAGCAGATGGATGCGGTGATCGAACTCCCTTTGCGGAGGCATGCCCGTAGGCACCGAGAAAACCTGACGGTATTGCTCCAAGATTTGAAGAACATCGGGCGGGATGTCCGGAGGAAATTCCTCATCCGCCGCTGTTATGACTCCCACTGAATCCACCTCGATGATTTCATAAAACTCGTGGCCTGGCGAATGAGCTGTGAGCATTGCCAAGGACTGCAAGGATATCAGGCGGGGTGAAGGTTGGACGCCGTGCAGTGTCACACGAGCCCCATTTTGACCGAACTCCAAGGTCTTCCCAACAAAATCAGCAGAAATCTTGCCCAACGACTCCAACCAATCCATTCCCAACACAATATCTGGACCGTGGATCTCCATAACGTGTAGGTCGATGAGGAAGTCAACCCCCTGAACTGACAGCTTCGTACGTCGTGCAATATGATATCAGAGGATTGAAGCACCGTTGCCCACGTACACACGGAACGGTCTAATAGGAGTCAGTGCCAACTGCAATTGCTTCGCCACCCGGGGATGAGGGAAATCATGTGTACTGCCGGTATCTATAAGTATACTTACTGTCGTTTTTCCGATTGTCCCCACTACATTGAACGGACGAGATTTAGTGCCCCCTGTCAAGGACTGGAGATGCGACAAATCCGCAGCTATAACCGTGTCGCCCTCATCCTCGCCATCCGACTCCTCAGGACAAGTGACGTCCTCATCCTCGCCCACATAGGAAAGCATCTTCTGTTTGCATACGTGGCCTGGCACCCACTTTTCTGGACAATGATAGCATAGGCCTTTTCGAGAGCGCTCTGCCTTCTCTGCGTTCGATACACGAATCGGGACAAAGGGTGCCTTCACCGGCTCCTTGGGTGTCGTGGCCGACTGACCGCTGGGTAGGCCCTGACCGGCCGATGTAAATCGTGAGTCCCGGTTGGGCCATTTGCCACGACTCGGCGGGTAATGGCGAGCTTCCTGTGATGCCGCCAGCCGCAAGGCCAAAGCCATAGCCTCAGCCAACGAACCCGGCTGTTGCAACTCAACTTTTTCCTGAATAGGTTCCTTAGGCCAGTGATAAAAATCGGGAATAGCGCTTCCTCGGACAGGCCCTGAACTCTGTTAAGGTATCGTTCAAAAGCATCGTGATATTCTGCCACTGAACCTGTCTGGACCAATTTGGACAACGGACCAATACTGTTGCGAAAGCTCTGCGGATCAAACCTGTGGCGCACGTCCTCCAAGAACTCCCGCCAAGTCACCACCGGATTATTAGCTCGGTAATTGAATATCCATTCGGCGGCTGGTGGTCGAAATAGCATCACCACATAGTGAAGACGTTCAGAATCTGGCATTTGGAGGTGGTCGAAATAATATTCCACTAGTGAAATCCAATTTGCCGTATTCGATCCATCAAAACGAGGCGCTTTCATATTGAGATCCTTCGGTCTATCGGTCCTTGTTGTCGGGTGCGGCATACGATTAGGGGTGCATCCCACGTGGTGGGCTGACGAAACTGTCGAAACCCCCGATCACCATCCCCCATGTAGCGATCACGCGGCCTGTCCCAACTCGTGCGCTGCCTAGGATCGGGCCGATCGCGGTAGGCTATAGGGTTGTAGTCATTCTGTGCAAAACGCTCGTCACGTCTAAATCCTGCACGTACCGCACCCCCGCGGTTACGGATATCCCCACCACGGCCCCTCCGGCCATGGATGAAAGTCCGGGGGACACCCTCATCCTCCATCCACTCATCACGTGGGGAACGAGTCCCCTCAAAATCAAAGTCATCCAAGAATTCGGTGTTATCCGGCTCGGGAGCGCGCGGTGCCTCTATATTGTCTACGCGTTTGTTCGTCGCCTTCAAACTGCTTTCCAATTGGTCAAATCGGGCCAGGAGTATCTCCAGGCCGTTGGAAGGAAGAGCGCTCGTCCCGGCGACGTCTTGTGGTGGTTCGCCGTCGGCGTGAGCCTCACGCTGGGATTGTCGCGGTTGACCGTCGTTGCGACGATGGAATGTTGACGCTCGGCGCAACGGGTCGCCGACCAGCAACTGTGCGTTGCCTCCGGTGAGGAGGCCCGCGGGTGGAATTAGGGTATCCGAGCCGTCCATGGAGAGTACGCAATGAAAGACACCAGTTGTTAAGGTTATGCCTCCTTAACGTGCAGGTTCCGTTCACGATCAAGAAACAAGTACCGTAGGAATCGAGCGCCCAACGCTTGGGTCGGCGATTACTCCGGGAGATGGCGGCTGAGCGCGAGAGAATTCTCGTCGGCAGCCTTAAGAGAAGTTTCTTGAGTGCTAAGCAATTGAGCCAAAATAATATGTATTTGATTGAATGAATCGTAAACTCTCATATTGGCTCTATTTATATCTAAACCCTAGGGTTGGTTCGACCTATCCTAATTCGTTCGGGAAAGAACCAACTAAGAAAACCCGAACGGGGCTTATAATTCGCCCGACTCAATCGCAATTAAAAATAACAATAAAAATAATAATATTCCAAAAATAAAAGAAAAAGAAAACGTGAAAATAAGGAAAACTAGTCCGCGAGTCTCCGCGGTGCCTTGATGCGGTTCCTTGGCCTCAACGTCCGTGTTGTCGCTGCCATGCTCTGTTCCAGTTGCCTGCGCGAGGATGTCCCGAGCGCAGCCTCCGGTTCCCTTTCCTCGATCTCCTTCTCGCTGCCACGATTGGCACTCGCAGCCTCGGGTTCTCTTTCCTCGGCCTCCTTCTCATTGCCACAATGGACACTCGTATCAGAATCATTCAGCGGAGCCAGAGCCCTTTCTCCTCACCGGTATTACTGATTAGAAAGAAAGATGGGTCGTTCCGTTTTTGTATCGACTACAGAGCCTTGAATATAGCAACGGTTCCTGATCATTTCCCAATCCCAACAGCCGATGAACTCTTCGATGAGCTGGGGCACGCGAAGTTCTTCAACAAATTGGATTTGAGATCCGGGTACCATCAAATTTGCATGAACGAGGCAGACGTCTTTAAAACGACATTTCGAACACACGACGGGCATTTTGAATTCCTAGTAATGCCGTTCGGCCTGACAAACGCCCCGTCAACATTTCAAGCGGCAATGAACGGGATTTTTCAACCGCTATTAAGGAAGTGCGTCATTGTATTCTTCGACGACATCCTCATATATAGTCCGACGTTGGATACCCACTGCTCCCACTTGGCGCAGGTGTTAGAACTATTACAGGCCCATCAGTTCTTCGTCAAACTCTCCAAGTGCTCGTTCTGCAGCACAACCGTGGAATACCTGGGTCATTTGGTTTCGGATGGCAACCTTAAAGCCGACCCGGCGAAGATTGAGGCAATGACGACGTGGCCATCGCCCACGACCGTGAAACAGTTGCGCGGTTTTTTGGGTTTAACAGGATATTATAGGCGCTTCATTGCAAATTACGCCATGATCGCAGCACCCCTCACGGATCTGCTGAAGAAGGAGGCTTTTAAATGGTCGGACGTAGGGGAGACCGCGTTCGCGGCTTTAAAGGAGGCAATGTCGACGGCTCCAGTACTGAGTTTGCCAGATTTTGAGAAAAAATTCTACATCGAGACGGATGCATCGGATGTGGGAATTGGCGCGGTTTTGATCCAGGATAAACATCCCATTGCTTATTTTAGCAAAAAGCTGGGCCCACGTCGCCGCGTGGCCTCGACGTATCATAAGGAGTTGTACGCCATAGTGGAAGCAGTACAGAAATGGCGACAATATCTTCTTGGTCGGGAATTCATCATACGCAGTGACCAGAAAAGTTTAAAAGATCTCCTTCAACAGGTCGTGCAAACCCCGGACCAACATCTCTACATCAGAAAACTGAAGGGATATAAATTCAGTATCGAGTATAAATCGGGGAGCACCAACAAAGCGGCTGACGCTTTGTCGTGCCGCGAGGAAGGCAGCGACCCACCCGCGGATCCAGAACCGCGACATGACACGCCAGCTCGGGAGGAAGCTCCACAATCCGAGGCTGTTTTTCTCGCGGCGATAGCACAGCCCGTTCCTGATCTGCTGCAGCATTTACGGGCCGAGACTGCAACATTGCCTGATTTAATAGCGTTGGTTGGGCAGATTGCGTCAGGTGCGGCCCCAGCACATCTATCATTGGTCGACGGCCTGGTCTACTATAATCGCAGGGTCCTCCTTAGTCCAGATTCCAAGCTTAAGCGTTTACTGCTAACCGAACATCACTGCTATCCAGTTGCTGGTCACCCAGGGCACGACCGAACCTTTCGTCTACTCTCGGCCGGGTTTTATTGGCCCCGAATGCGCAAGGATGTGAAGATGTTTGTCGATTCCTGTGCAGTTTGTCAATCCACTAAGTACTCGACCCAGAAACCCGCAGGCCTGTTACAACCACTTCCGATTCCCTCCCAAGTTTGGGAGGACGTCTCTATGGACTTCATTACGGGTCTCCCACCATCCAGATGTTACACCACTATTATGGTGGTGGTGGATCGTCTCTCGAAGTATGCGCACTTCGCTCCATTACCGGCGAAGTTCGACGCCTTACGGGTCGCCCATCTCTTCATCAACACGGTGGTGCGTCATCATTGCTTTCCGAAGACTTTGGTCTCAGACAGAGATTCAGTATTTTTGAATGCTACGTGGGAAGAAATGTTACGTTTGAGCGGAATGAAGCTGCACTTTTCTACAGCTTACCACCCTCAATCGGATGGCCAAACCGAGGTTCGGAATCGCGGCCTCGAACAATACCTTCGCGCCTTTACAGCTGACCGGCCGTCTAAATGGTGCAACTTTCTTCCTTGGGCTGAGCTCGCCCTTAATTGCTTCCATAATGCGTCGTTGGGCACTTCGCGATTCAGAGCATTGTATGGGAGGGATCCCCCCCTGCTGGTGGCGTCTCCCCCCTCGGCGACTACCCCCCCTAAAGTAGCTGATTTGATAAGGCAGCGTGGACAATTGCTGAAGGAGTTACGCACGAATCTTGATCGTGCTAGGCAACAGATGTGTGAGGTAGCAAATAAACACAGGAGGCACGTCGAGTTCGAGGTTGGAGACTTGGTCTGGCTGAAGCTACAACCATATCGTCAGCACTCCGTCGCCAAACCGCTCTCGGCCAAATTATCCCGTCGCTTCTACGGGCCATATGAAGTATTGGAGCGCGTGGGGCCGGTCGCGTACCGTCTGCGTCTGCCGGAAGGAAGCAGAATTCATGACGTCTTCCACGTCAGTTTACTTCGGGAATTTGTGGCAGGTGATGAAGATTCGATTCCCCACAGTGAGCTACCGATGGAGTTTGTGGGGAGCAGCCCGATCGTGACTCCGGTGGCGCTTATCGATTCCTAGGTCATGTGGCACGACGGAAAACCAACGGAGCACGTGCTGGTAAGCTGGTCGGACGGGACGGACTCCCCGTCGTGGGAGCCATTCGACTTGATTAAGAGAAGGTTCCCTAATTTCCCCCTAGAGGTCAAGGAGGCGGTTAACCAGGGGGGAGTTGATAAGGTCAACCCGAGACATCGTGAGGAGGACTCGTCCGCAAAGGGACGAGAGCCAGAGGTAACACATCATGAGGAGGATTCGTCCGCAAGGGGACGTGAGCCAGAGGTGACCCCGGAGTTAGCGAAGCAGAGGCCACAGAAGAAGAACGCAGGCACTGAGCAGACAAGGACGTTGAGGCCGAGGGATCGAATCAAACCACCCAAGAAGCTGGCGAATTACGTCGCCAAGTAGCGACGTAATTAAGTAGTAGTCATCTGTTTTCTTTTCCTTAGTTGTTGCTTTTCGTATTTTTTGAACTTTGGATTATTAATGTTTTATTGTAATTAGGTCGGGCGTTATATAAGCCCCGTTCGGGTTTTCTTAGTTGGTTCTTTCCCGAACGTATAGGTTAGGTCGAACCAACCCTAGGGTCTTAGTATAAATAGGGCTATTATTCATTCTATGAGAATCAATCAAAATCATATCATTCTAGCCCCAAATATTGTGCAACAAGAAACCTCCCCTGTTTTTGTGCTGACGACGAGATCATCTCGCGTACAGCTTCCTTTCGCCGGAAATTCGCCGCTGATCCAGACCTCCTGGACATCGGACAGAGCCGGTCGTGTTTCTTGTTCGTGAATTAATCTACGTTAAGAGAATCACTCTTAACACGATTCTAGTCGAATATTGGTTACACGAATTGATATAATAGATTTAGATTTATTCTCAAATGCCACCACTAAAACACACGATAGAGTATGCTTTCATGGAATAGTTTGCCTGATCTAGAATTTGGTTATGAGAATTAGACTAAATGTGATAGGCTTTTAGATTTAAAATAAGACATATTCGAATCGGATTTTGGAAAGTATCAAGGAGATCAACGCCGATTTTGCTACAAAGTTCTTGAGCAGCCAAGAGTTAGAATCTAATTCATTTGCAGAATTATGGGGTTGTGGAGTATGAATCAACATGGAACCTTGCATTATTACTTAGAGCCTATACAAGTATGGAATTAATTAAGATGGGCTTTAAGATAAAAATATGCTATCTCACTCTCTTTTGGGCCGTTAAATAATCCACCTTTTTTAACTAATTCGCTCCGGGCCTCAGTGGGCCGAGATGTGCTTTGATGGCCTAACATAGACCTTATTTATCTGCCAAACCACTAAATAACCCATATAACTCATATATCTTGGCCTTATCTAGACTATCAAACAAGCATTTATAGTGTATAAGGCATAGTGTAATTATTAAATGGAAGAAATGATCAAAATTCAAATCATACCTGTTAAGTTGTTTTCATAAAGGGACAAAGTAATCAAGGAAGTAAGATGGCCAATCTCCTTCGGTACGCCACCTATCAATTTGTCATAGCAATTAATTACTCTCATATTACAATAAACAACATGTGAAGTTTGAAGAGTTATGTCTTCGGACCTTGGTCCTAACTCCTAATAAGTGTTTAAACAAACTGTAGAGAGATAATATAATAGGTATATAGTTCCAAGTTGTTGCTCACACCTCTTAAGTTGTTGGTGTTAAGATACAACTCTTCGAGGTTGAGTAAATTGTCCATATTCGTGGGTATTCTTCCGGACAGATTATTGCCATCGAGGTATATATTTTGCAACGAAGAAATGTTGAAGATAGAAGACGGAATATTTCCTATTATCATAAGGAAAATAATATTAGTTAAAATTGTTAAATTAATTATACTTAGATTAACCTAAGTATAATTAATTGTTAAAATTTGTCATCTATTATGGAACACAGGAAAGTATAATTCTTCTATATGCATCTAGTAATTATATAATGGAGAAAACAAAACAAAACTTGATCGTATTGTTTGTAATGTTTAAAACAATAATGTTTTATTAAAATAAGAAAAAAAGAAAAAAAGAGAAAATTATGCATTCTAATAAATTTAAAAAATCTAGATTTAATACTCTACTTTCAAAATAAATTAACTAGAATTTGACAATTTTTTTATTATTAATATTTTACTATATTATAGAGATACAAATAGAGACACTAATTTTGATATTACAATATGCAACATATTTGTTAAACATAAACTCAAGTATTAAACTATAAAATGCAAGAAAATTAGCATTATGTAGTATTCCACAAATGAAAATAGTGCAAATTCGATTATACACCTCTATTTTTCCAAATCTCTTGAAACACACAAAAATTAATTACTCTCTAATAAAAAATGGACCACTCAAAGCTGTAAATTTATTGATAATTTACTTTCTAATTTCTCTTTTTCCTATCGTCTCCTTCCCCATTTCCCTTATTCCTTTATGTAAACAACGTATAACAGACATATGCAGGGCAACCACAGTTGGGTTACCGGAACTATCGCCGGCCAAGCCCCCGCTGGAGCAGCGGCTTGGCCCACTGTAGGTCCGTCCCTGGTACCGAGTAAGAAATGTGTCAATTGTCATCTTAGTCGGAACGGAGGGAGTAACATATAAAAGTAGGATCCACACGCCATTAACTTTTTCAACTTACTTTCTATCTTATTTCTTAAGATTTGTGTCAAGTGAAATAATGAATAATAAGTTAGTAAAGTATTAGGTGTATTAACAAAATTAATAAAAATAAAGAGGATCGGTTTATAAGGAACAAACCAAAATTAAAAATTGATACACATAATTGTTAAAGAGGGAGTACATTTTTGGTAGACAAGTAATCAAATTAGTGGGGTATGCATATTGTCAGAGGTTTGATATATTTTTAGTGGACCAGTAATTAAATAAGTAGGGTATACATTTAATCAGTAGGGTATGCATTTAATCAGTAGGGTATATATTTTCAGAGAGTGAAAGTTGTCAATTTTCCTTTTATATTGTTTTTATTGTTTTTATGTTTTATTGTTCAATCTAATTAATTGTTATAAAAATGGGGTGGTGATTTAATATTATCTTAGGCTTTTAATTGTTATCATGATAAAATATTTTTGACGATAAAAAGTGTGAGTTATTGCATAATATGCATTATCAATATATATTTAGTAAATATCATAAATATTTTTGAATCTTTAATAATTTGAATCTTATGCTTATCAAGTGATCACATATATTTAGTTTATATAAATATAAGTTTTATTTATTATTAATTGTGGTTCCTTAAGATAACAAAATAAATATATTACTTCATTCATCCACTTATTAAAGACATATTTTGATTCAGCGCGTATTTTAAGAAATTATTTGACTTTGTTAATGAATGAAAAAGTAAGTGGAATGCTAGCCCCATTTTATAAACTACTCCCTCCGTCCCACTCTAAGTGAAGCATTTTTATTTCGCCACGAGATTTTATATAGTATTGTTTTGTGAGTTAAGTAGAGAGTATAAAGTGACAGAAATAGAAAGAGTAGAGACAACGATAATTCTATTTTAGTCAAAAGAGGAAATGACTCAACTTAGTTGGGACATCCCAAAAAGTAATACTCCCTCCGTCCCTGAAAATTTGTCAAATTTCATTTTCTGCACTTATTTTGGAAAAATGATACTCCCTTCGTCCCACAAAAGATGTCACACTTGTGGGACGACACATGATTTTAGGAAGTTTTGTTTTGTGTGTTAAATGGAGAGAGAAAATATATTTTTTATATTAATGTGAGAGAGAACTTTTTTAAAAATGGAAATGTGACATATTTTGTGGGAAAAACTAAAAAGGAAAGTGTGACATCTATTATGGGACGAAGGGAGTAATAAATAGTTAAAGTGGAGAAAAGGTAAAATAAGAGAGAAAATAAGGTAGATAAGAGTTTTCTCTATATTATTTTCTCTCTTATTTTACTCCCTCCTCACTTTAACTATTTATTATCATTTTTTTAAAACGAGTGCAGAAAATGAAATGTGACAAATTTTCAGGGACGGATGGAGTACGACTTAACTTAGTTGGGACGGAGGGATTACTTAATATTTTATGATTTATGGTAAAAATGAGAATGCAGTGAGATATTTTGGTAAACAAGAGACTAGTGAAAGTTGAAATTAGGGGTGTTTGACTAAGCATCGTTATAAGAAATACTATCCCTGACCCATTAAAAATAAAACATTTTTTTTGTTATCTCATTAAAAATGAAACATTTCCTAAAATGGAAACAATAACATCTCTACTTTTTCATCTCTCTTACTTTATTCTCTCCTCATTAACTCACAAAATAATCCTATATAAAATTTTGTGTCGAAAAGCAAATGTTTCATTTCTAATGGGACGGAGGGAATACTGTATTAGAGCACTAATTAAGTTATGTCGTTTAATATAATTACAAAAAAGTAAGCAATATACTAGTAAAGTTTGTTTGAATATAAAGAATATATTGAAGAACTAATTTAGTTTGTAGTAAATAAGTTTCAAATAGGAAGTGTTCATAACAAATTGGGATTGCTGAAAATGCTGAATTCTCGTAGTCGACAACTAAACCTGGATCCAATTGAGGCCCATCACTCTCAAAATGCGTTCAACTCAAGAAAATACTCCCTCCGTCACTCAAATTTTGTCACACTTTGATCGGACACGAATTTTAAAAAATATAATGAAAAGTGAGTTGAAAAAGTTAGTGGAGAGTGGGTCTTACTTTTATATACACCCTCCGTCCCAACTGACAAACTCATATTTTCATAGGTGTAATTGGTATGTTGAAGTGCTAAATGCCGGCTTTGTCTCTTGAAATTGTCTTTATCCTGCCAATTATTATACTCTTTGGAGCTTTATGTGTTTGTTGAGTGTTTTAGGAAAAACAGCTAAAAAGAGGAGAAAAGGAAGCATTGTACGTTCAGAGGCAGAGAGGGAACCAAAACGAGGACCCGACCGGGTGAATTTTCAGTGCAATAATTGCACCCGGCCGGGTAGAGCTAGAGTCCAGTTACGAGTCTAAAAGTGGAACCCGGCCGGGTGAATTTACAGTGCATAAATTCCACGGACCAATTCTATTTTTGTTATTGCATGTTAACTTACTTCCAATTTAATGAAGAGCAATAGAGGAATTCCCGCACAGTGAGTGACGCATAACATTTGTGCGTCGTTATTAATGAAACGCACAAATGTTATGCGTCTTTAGTAAAAGACGCACAAATAATATGCGTCTTTAACAAAAGACGCATATAGATTATGCGTCGATAAAAGACGCATAACAGTTATGCGTCGTCGCTGAATGACGCATAAAATATATGCGTCTTTTAGTAAAGACGTATATTATTTGTGCGTCGTTAAATCGGGATTAAGAGGGCAGAATGCTCGTCATTCACAGACGACGCAGCGAGCAGCGAAGGAAGGGCGATTTCAAGTGCGATTTCCGGCGATTTGAGGCGTTTTCCGACAGATTTCAACCAAATACCAACATATTTCGGTAATTATTCATCCATTTGGCTACATAAATCAATAATTGCTGAAGTTATGGAGGTTTTCCCTAATTTAGTAAAGTTAGGGTTTATATGAAATTGCTCAATTTACGGACGATTTCTGTTAGTGTGTTGCTTATTTGTGTTGTTTTGTTGTGTATTTGTGTGTTTCACATGAATTTAGGGTCAATTGTAGAAGTAAGTGGTTCAATTGAAATTATATACACAAAGTGCAGAAAATAGATATATTCTTGTGCAAAAATGTGAAAATTTTAGTTATCTTATGCTATTATATGTTGGGTGAATGTTTTGAAGTAGATGGCATCTGCAAGTTCTGAACAACAGTTATGTTATGGACCTGAGGATCCATCCGTACTGTTTCATCAAAACGAACATATTTCAGCCTCATTGTTGGCGAATGGCACAACAAATGTGTTGAGAGTTCGTAGGACGGAGAGTAAGGTTTGGTGCAAGCCACGAGCCCTCGCAATGGGGAGCACGGGCATCATGTGATTCGTTCTTTGGCGGTGGGTCTGATTGGGGTGCAACTCAACCAGGGCGTGATTCATACTTTCAAAATTATCAATTTGTTGATCCTGTGGGGGAAGAAGAGGGCGGGGATGAAGAAGAAGAGGGCGGGGATGAAGAAGAAGTCGGCGGGGATGAAGAAGACGAAGTAATCTTCCGACGAACGTCCGAGGGATCCTCACGAGCAGCTATGAAGAGTTCATCAAGTGCGATTGGGAGGGCTATGCACAATGTGTTAAGGGGATTGTCAACAAGGAAGAACAAAGGGAAAGCTCCGACAAAGTTCACGCCTTCATCTAGATAGATTTCAAATGTGATTCGTTCTTTCGGAATGTTCGTAAGTTGTAGTTCGAACAATTTTTGATGTGATGAACCAATACCCATATGTGGTAGTTGAACTACTCTACCACCCCAATACAAACTCACAAATACTTGCATGATTTCTGCATCAAAAACATATAAACCAACGACAATTAAGGACATTTTTCCTACAAGCCCTAATTTGTATAAATTGGGTCAAACTAACAAATGAAAGCACAATAAACATGAATAATGTCGAATGTAGCTAAATTGATTAACAAATTACCGGATCTTATGGAGAAATCGCCGGAAATCGCCTGAAAACGCCGGAAATCGCCGAGAGAGGAAATGAAAGTGTGTGAATGTTCGTTCTGTGTGATCTGCGTCTGCCCGGAGGGGGATAAAAGCCGACTTAACGACGCATAATGTTTGTGCGTCGTTCACTTTCGACGCACAAACGTTATGCGTCGTTTACTAGCGACGCACTATTATTATGCGTCGTTAGTAAACGACGTATAATAATTGTGCGTCGCAAGGAAACGACGCACAAACATTATGCGTCACTCCCTCAATTAGAATGAATCTATTCTCCTTCATTATTTTGGAATTCCATTAACTTCTTATCACAAAAGAAGAAAGAGCTCTAAATTCCACCCGGCCGGGTGAATTTACAGTGCATAAATTCCACCCGGCCGGGTAGAGCGGTCTGACACGTCTAAAGCTGAAAACGCGATTTTGACGAAAAAAAAAGAAGAAGAAGAAGAAGAAAAAAAAGGCTAGGGTTGAGGGCACGAAAATCATTCGAGACTTATCGCCTCCTACACTCATACACACCCCCCAAGGACACCTTTGAGAGAGAGATTTGATGATTGAAGACTCCACATCGGAAGATTGAAGCTTCACTCCATAGATCGAGCTCACAGGAGTACTTAGTATCTTTTATTCATGTATTTGTTGAATTCCTATGTGTTGAACATGGTTTTTATGATGAACATGAGTAGCTAAACAATTCTTGTAGAATTCTTGGTGATGATGCACTAATTTCATAGTTTTTATCCGATTGATTTTGTTCTTGCCTTGCTCTTGTAGTTATTTGATTGTTCTTGAGTTTATTCCTTTCAATTGCTTGATCACCACTTGATTGTGTAGGATTAATTAGATTAATCGGAAGATGAAATAATTAATCCGGAAAGAAGAATAATTCACACCTTAATACAATAGAACTCGGGAGAGTTGAGGTTTTGAGTGAGGTCATTGACTTAATCGAGCTTTTGGGAGTTAGGGGTTTAGGATTAGAAGGGGACTTCGATCCTAGCGCTTAATCTACAGGTTTCTCACCTCGGGAGGGGGTTTAATCTATAATTGTGTCGGCTTAGTAACTCTAGAGACACCAAAAGGTAAGACAAATCGATTGGATAAGAGCTTGGAATAGTGCATCGGATCATTGAGTTCTGCAATTTTCTCCATATTATCTTTTCACCTCCTTTTTCTCACCGTGTTCCGTGTTCTTAATTGTCACTTGTTTACTACATGCTTTTATTAGTTGTTAGGACAAACCAAACTTCTTTTTGATTGTCTAGATAGTAATTGATCTTTATTCATGGTAGTTAAGTTGATGCAAAATTGTCTCTGTGGGATACGATACTCTTGCTTACTAATTGCTACACTAGCTCCGTACACTTGCGGGCATTACTTGTGTTAAAATAAGTTGAGTCAAGTTTTTGGCGCCGCTGCCGGGGACCATTTTGTGTCAATATAGCTTAATATCGTGATAATAATTGAGATTACTAGTCTAGATTTTACTCGCTTTATTTTTACTTTTTATTTTGAGTTCTCTAATAGATGTGTTTCCTTGTTCAGGTTGTATGCACACGCGATCTAAAGGTCCACCTTTAGAGCCCATCGATCCTGAGATCGAAGCATCCAACAGAAGGAGGAACGCGCAGAGAAGGTTAAACCAAAGGATTCGGGTATCTTCACCCGCTCATAGGCGTCCACCTTCTCCTATCCAGAGAACTCTATCACCCAGTCCATCTCCACCTCCGTCACCTATACAGTACGAGCCGCATTCTCCAATTCTTATGGATAACGGAGAGGAGAACAACAATGAGGATCCTGTCATTCGCCAACTCCGTCTACAGCTAGTTGCCATGCAGAGGCAATTGGATGAGCAGAACGTGAGGCCAGCGCCCGTACAAAATTAGTTTGCCTATAGACAGGTTGCTAATCCACCAGTCAACAATGCGGGGATAGCAGCCAACAGCTTTGAATTGAGGCCGGGGTTGATAGACACGGCAGAAGCAAATGCATTTGGTGGGACAGGCTCCGAAGATGCCAACAAGCACCTCACCAAGTTTATACAAATCAGCAACACAGTGAAGGCGAACGGGGTCACAGATGAGCAAGTTCGCCTCAGATTATTCCCATTCTCTTTGAAAGACGATGCAAGGGACTGGTATGACAGCATGGGTCCTAACTCTGTTCCCACATGGGACGCAATGGTGGAGCTGTTCTTGGAGAAATACTATCCACCTAGTGAAGCACTCAAACGCCAAGCAGAGGTCATTCAATATAAGATGCAACCTCAGGAGAACATTCCGGAGGCATGGAAGAGGTTCAGGCAATTGATGAGGAGATGCCCCAACCACGGGTTAAGCCCGGGGCAGCAAATCCTAACCTTCTACAGGGGAGGCACGCTGGAGGCAATGCGCGAATTGAACATGAGCGCCGGAGGATCTCTCTTGAAGTTGGGAGAAGCTGAAGCACTTGAGGTGATTGAGAGAGTGACTTCAAATGATGAGGGATGGAGGAACGACAGAAGCAAAGCCTACAGGGTGGCATCCACCTCCGATGTTGATAGGATGGATGCAATGTCCAAGCAGCTGGATTTCCTAACTGAGAAGCTTGGGTATATGGGCACAAGGCAGGTTGGGGCAGAGATGCAACAGGGACTCGAAGATGTAAACTACGTTCACCAAGGTGGCCATAACAGAAATTTCAACAATTACCGACCCAATCAAGGAGGAGGCAATTACAACCATTATGGGAACAAGGTGCATCCCAACTTATCCTACGGGAACCCAAATAATGTCTTGCAACCACCACCCGGATTTCAGGTATCAGATGGCCAAATCATAGAGCTGAAGAAGGATGACTAAAAAATGTGCTAATGGCGTTCATGAAGCAAACATGAGAGTGTATGAAAGACTCCAACAAAAGGCTAGTGCAGGTTGAAGCTAATGTGAATGATTTGAATATTCACATGAAGAGCATCGATAACCAGATGAGTCAGATTTCACAGGCTGTGGGTATTCAGCATCAACCAGGACAATTTCCTTCACAAACGGTAGTAAATCCTAAAGATTGCAAGGATTGCAAGGCCATTAATCTGAGAAATGGAAAGAGCTATGAAGGCCCAGCCACGCCTGTAGAGAAGGAGAAGATCTCTCAAGAGGAGACAGTTGTAGAAGAGGTGGTGGACGAAGAAGAACCAGTGGAAGAGGTGCCGACTCCCAAGGCAAGCACCATGATACCTGCGCCCCCTGCTGAAGTTAAGATCCCCTTCCCACAGCGCATGCAGAAGAAGAAACTAGATGATCACTTCTCTAAGTTTCTTGACATATTCAGAAAAGTGCACATCAATATCCTGTTGGTAGAGGCGTTACAGCAAATGCCTAGCTATGCAAAATTTCTGAAGGAAGTGATCTCCAAGAAGCGGAGATGGGTGGAGCACGAGACCGTCAATCTGACGGAGAGCTGCAGTGCTATCATCCAGAAGAAGCTGCCTGCTAAGATGAAAGACCCTGGAAGCTTCACTATATCATGCATAGTGGGGGATAGCCAAGTGGGCAAGGCTCTATGTGATTTGGGAGCGAACATTAATCTTATGTCGTTCTCATTCTTTCAGAAGTTGAAGATTGGGACACTGAGGCCCACTACCATCACGCTCCAGATGGCCGACCGATCTGTGTCGTATCCTAGGGGGATTGTTGAAGATATACTCGTCAAAGTCAATGACTTCATATTTCCCGTGGATTTTGTGGTGCTTGATATGGAGGAAGACCGGAATGTTCCTCTTATCCTGGGAAGGCCTTTCCTCGCTACAGGGAGGGCAATGATTGATGTGCAGAAGGGAGAGCTCACACTCCGACTTAATGATGAAAGCGTCACATTCTCTATCTACAATGCGATGCAAAGACATGATGACGAGGATGCAAGGAGAACAGAGCATTGCAACTTGGTTGAAGTGGTCGATGACTGTATGAGAGGGGTGGCCCGAGCCATCTCTCCACAAGACCAATTGGAGCGATGCCTATCGCAATCTATCTTTTCTCCTTATTATAATGAAGTTATTGAGCCTAATGATGATCTATTGAATTTTGTAGGAGCTCTCAACTCGGCTGAGGAAGTCCCAAGGTTTAGACAGAAATTCCAGCCACTAAGGGATCCGAATGCGGAGGAGAAGGAAGAGGAGAAGAAAGAGGAACTTAAGCCGTTGCCTTCACACCTTAAGTATGCATTTCTCGGGGAGAATGCTACTTATCCGGTAATTGTATCATCTTCACTCACTACTAATGAACTTGATAAATTGCTGAGAGTGCTTAGGAAGTATAGGAGTGCAATTGGGTGGTCTATCTCGGACCTTAAGGGGATAAGTCCTACGGTTTGTATGCATAGAATTTTGCTAGAAGAGGGGTCTAAACCCAAAGCTCAAAACCAACGGAGACTTAACCCAACAATGCAAGATGTTGTTAGGAAAGAGGTGTTGAAGTGGTTAGATGCTGGGATTGTCTATGCTGTATCGGAGAGTGATTGGGTAAGTCCTACCCAAGTGGTAGCTAAGAATTGGGGAATGACGGTAGTGAAAGGGGGAGACGATGAAATGATAGCCACTAGGTTGGTGACCGGGTGGAGAGTATGCATAGATTATAGAGCCCTCAATGCCGCGACTAGGAAAGACCATTTTCCCATCCCGTTCATTGACCAGATGCTAGATAGGTTGGCGGGGTATGAGTACTATTGCTTTCTAGATGGCTACTCCGGATATAATCAGATCTTAATTGCCCCATAGGATCAGTATAAATCTGCTTTTATTTGTCCTTATGGTGTTTATGCTTTCAGGAGAATGTCATTTGGCATTTGCAATGCCCCAGCCACCTTTCAGAGGCGTATGATGTCCGTCTTTCACGACATGGTGGAAGACATTATGGAAGTCTTTATGGATGATTTCTCCGTCTATGGTAGCTCCTTTGATCATTGTTTGGAAAATCTAACCCGTGTTTTGCAGAGATGTGAAGAGACGAACTTGGTGCTCAATTGGGAGAAATGTCACTTTATGGTGAGAGATGGTATTGTGCTTGGGCACAAGATCTCTGCAGGAGGACTAGAGGTGGACAGAGCTAAGATTGTGGCGATTGAGCAATTGCCACCACCATCTAATGAGAAGGCTGTGAGGAGTTTCCTTGGACACGCCGGGTTCTACAGGAGTTTTATTAAGGATTTTTCTAAGATAGCAAGGCCTTTATGTCATTTACTTGCCAAGGATGTTAAGTTTGAATTTTCTCTTGAATGTTTGCAGGCATTCGAGACATTGAAGAAGGCGCTTGTGAGTGCACCCGTACTCATCTCACCGGATTGGTCACAGCCGTTCGAGATAATGTGTGATGCCAGTGATATAGCAGTGGGATCGGCTTTGGGGCAGAAAAGAGATAAGCTATTCAGGGTGATCTACTATGCAAGCCGGACACTGGATCCAGCGCAAGCAAATTATACTACTACAGAAAAGGAGATGTTGGCGGTGGTATACTCGTTCAACAAGTTCCGTCCCTATCTCATCGGGGCGAAAACTATTGTGTTCACCGACCATGCCGCCATTCGCCACCTCTTTGCCAAGGTAGATGCCAAGCCGAGGTTGATAAGATGGGTCCTGCTACTGCAGGAATTTGATTTTGAGATCCGAGACCGGAAGGGATGCGAGAATGTGGTGGCCGACCACTTATCAAGATTGGAGCACTGTTTTGAAGGTGAAAATCTAAAGGTGCCCATCAATGAAGAATTTCTCGATGAGCATCTTTTCTTTGCTCAAGGCTCATCTCCGTGGTACGCCGATATTGTGAACTTCTTGGTGGCAAGAGTCATCCCCGAAGAGTACAAGGCATATCAAAAGAAGAAGTTCTTCCACGACGTCAAGTTCTACTTTTGGGACGAGCCGTTCTTGTTTAGGCGATGTGCCGACATGGTGATAAGAAGATGCATTCCCGAAGATGAATGGGAACTTGTGATGAGGAAGTGCCACTCTAGTCCTAGTGGAGGACATTTTGGAGCTAACCGAACGGCGATGAAAGTGCTTCAATGCGGTTTTTATTGGCCGAGTATCTATGGAGATTGTCAAACCTTTGTGCTTCATTGCAATGAATGTCAAAGGACCAGGGAAGTTTCGAAGAAGAAAGAGATGCCCATGACTACTATTGTGGAGGTGGAGCTCTTTGATGTATGGGGGATCGACTTCATGGGTCCCTTTCCACCTTCATCCGGGCATCAATACATACTCTTGGCGATTGACTATGTCTCAAGGTGGGTAGAGGCTATCCCCACTCACGCAAACTCCTCCAAGGTTGTGATTAGCTTTGTGCAAAAGAACATCTTCACAAGGTTCGGGGCTCCAAGAGCTTTGATTAGTGATGGGGGTCCCACTTCAAGAATAGGTGGCTCGAGCTCGTGTTACAAAAATTTGGTGTCAAGCACCGAATTACTACCCCCTATCATCCTCAAGCAAATGGTCAAACGGAGCTAGCTAATAGAGAGATAAAGGGGATATTTGAGAAGACGGTGAATGCCAATAGGAAAGATTGGTCTATGAAGCTTGATGATGCTCTTTGGGCATATAGGACGGCGTACAAGACGCCAATTGGCATGTCACCATATCAATTGGTGTTTGGCAAATCTTACCATCTCCCCGTGGAGCTAGAACATAAGTCTTATTGGGCGGTGAAGCAATTCAATGCCGACTACTACAAGGCGGGGAAGGAGAGACAACTCCACCTTAACCTTCTCGACGAGTTTAGAAATGAGGCATTTGAGACCTCTTCCATCTACAAGGAGCGTCTCAAAAACTATCATGACAAGATGATCGAGAAGAGGGAGTTCTTCCCAGGGAGATTCCGTGCTACTCTTCAATGCACGAATGAAGCTCTTCCCCGGAAAACTCAAGTCCAAGTGGTCCGGACCGTTCAAGGTGAAGATGGTGATGAAGAATGGAGCCATAGAGCTTCAAAGAGTTGATGGAAGAATTTTCACGGCCAATGGCCAAAACTTGAAGATTTTCCATAGCTATGAGCAAAAGGAGGAGGTGTTCGTGCTCACCTTGGAACACTCCCAATGAGCTTGCAAAGCGTCGAGCATGCGACGATAAAAAGTTGCGCTATAGGGGAGGCAACCCCTAGTAGGTACTTTTATTGTTTTTGTGCGTGGTTGTGGTTTATTGTTTTTGGCTTGTTTCCTTTTTGTTCCTTTTTCTTTGGTGTGTTTGTTTCGTCCTTCATCTAGTGTTGACTCTGTCTAACTCTCAGTAGTAGTGGCTTTCTCTTGGTATTTTGGAATTGGGACTCTTGTTGTTTGAGTTTGATGCAGGGATTTAGAAAGGAAAAGATGCATAAGGCGGCAGAAACCAACCAAAATCGTCCACCCGGCCGGGTTGATTTTCTGCTCTGAATTTAGACCCAGTCGGGTAGGTGTTGCGCGAGATGGAGTCCAGAAAGTGCTTTAGAAAGGAGACCCGACCAGGTGCATTTTCAATTAAAAAATTCTACCCGGCCGGGTAGGTGTTACGCGTCGATGAATTCCAGCAGAGGGTATAAAATTGCTACCCGACCGGGTGAATATTTAGGCCAAAAATTCGACCCGGCGGGGTAGGGCGGCGCGATTCCTAACTCTAAAAGGTACGAAAATTTTTTTTGTTCCTCATTCCCAGCCGCTGCAACACGCCTTCCCCCCCCCCCCAATTCCTCACGTTTTCACTCTTCCCTCAATTCCACCCACAATCCTCTCCACCCATCTCTTATATTTGTGATTTGGAAGAGTTTCACCATTTATTTTGTGGGTTTTGGTCAATAACACAAAGAGGACGATAATTCCAACAATTTTCTCTTTCTAAACAACCAAGGTATGTTTTCTCTCTTCCTAATTCATGGAATTCTTGCTATACATTGAGATGAGTATGAAGTTTACGGAATCTATGAGTTGAATTTGAGGAGTTTGGTGCTTGAATTGTCAAATTATTGTGAAATATAAGGCTTTGATTGTGAATTGCTTGTGGGTATAGCCTTTAATTAGGAATTGTAAGAATTTGTGCTACATGTTGAGTTCTATGATGCCAATGCTTGGTTTTGGGAGTATAAATTGATTATGTTGTGATGTAGGGATTGAGTCTATCTCCCTACCTTGTGTGAAGTGTTTTATTTGAGTTTTAGAAATTGAGTCTATCTTTCTAAAGTTCATCTTATTGGTTGCCCCATATGATTGAGATATAAAGTTATATTTGGGGTTGAAAATTGGTTTGTTGGGTGCTTTGATGAAAGGTATAGGGATCGAGTCTATCTCCCTAATTTGATGTTATAGCTTTGATCTTAGGAATTGAGTCTATCTTCCTAATTTCACCTTGTTTTGCCTTCGTATATAAACATTTGATTGTGGACTAAAGTTTGGGGGAGTTGGCTTCTTGTTGTGGTCTATGTCAGGTACAATCTAATATGGCCAACTTTGCTAATCCCCGAGCTTTGAACGTGACTTTGAGAGGCAGAGAGGAGAAGAACAGATGGGCAACGCTGGCACTATTGGATAGTATGCCGTCTCGATACCCGGTCGTCGACCTACTCACCGATATGGGCATTCAAGCATCTTGGGAAATTCTCACCGAAGCGGGCCACCTAAACTTCTTATTTGCACACCGCTACGGATCGTACAAGGCCTTAACCTTGGAGTTCCTGACCACTCTCCAAGTGAACTATGTTAACAGGGTCTTGGTCTCCATCACCTTCCGTTTGGATAATGTCGAGCGTACTCTCACATTGGCGGAATTCAACTCTCTCTTCCAGTTGCTCGATGAAAATGAGGAAGGGTGCATTGAAGAGCCCTAAGATTATGACAGGAATGACTTTTGGGGCCGCATTACATTGGAGCAGGCTACCTCTAGCCATGACCCTACTTTTAACCCCTCCCGTGCCAAGATAAATTCCATTCGGAATCCGGTGTTGAGGTATATGGCCAAGGCCTTAGTTTGTTTCCCGTTTGCCCATAAAGAACTGGGTAGCATCTCCTCCGACATACTTTTCATTCTTTGGGGCATGTTGGCCCATCGACGGATCAACACTGGGTATTACATGATCAAACATTCTTTGGGACATGCAAAGAAGAAAAACGGTAAACTATGTTGTGGAGGTGTGATCACTCGCCTGGCCCTCCATTTTGATGTTGACATAGAAGAGCGGCACCCAGATTCGGGAAGTATGTCAGTCGATTGGGACATTCTCAAGAAATCGGGCCTGATCGCTGTGGACAGCAGGGGCGCCGGGTACTTTGTTCTCGACCCGAGTACATTTATCAAATTCCCCTCCCCTCAGCTAACCGCAGTTGGAGGGTGGACTTATCAAGACAACTGGAGGATGAACTCCGCTGACCATATGGCGAGAATGGCGAGTGATCCTCCCCAGGGCGAGGGATTTACCGGCCAGCAGCCAATGCGTGTGGGAGCACATCACTTCCCACGCCCCGAGATCCCCAATGAGCCCATACCCGGTCATGATGCTGAGGAAGAAGATGAAGAGGAGCCCGAGGACGGCCAGCCTAAGAGGAGGCGTCCGGTTGACCGACCATCTACGGGCAACCAACTGGCCGAGATACTTGAAGGGATTCGAGGCATACGCCTCGACCAGCAGCAATTGCGGGAGGAGAACCAAATCTGGAGGACTCAGCAGGAGTCCAGACTGGATCACTTTGGGGAGCAAATAGACCACCTTCAAGCTCAGGGTGACGCTAGGTGGGCGGGCAGGCCTTCTACCGCGCCTACTACGCGAGATTTCCTCCACCCTCCGACTAGAGGTATCACACCCCATCCACTTCTTTTCAATCTTATTCATTCCTTCGTATTGAATAAGTTTGGGGGAGTCTGACGTGGATTGGTGGTGCTTCCCTTATTTCCCCGCTATCTCCGTGGATGATTTGTGAACTATTTGCTTTATTTTGTTTTTTTCATTTGATTCGTGTACGTCTCTCCTGTGGGACTTGAATATGGGCATGTACTGATCGTATAATTATTCATATTATGAGGTGTTTATTTTGGGCGCTTATGACGATTTCTTCTGAAAATGCTTTGTGAAAATGGTGGGAACATGCGTTATTGGTTATGATTTGCTTTTGAGTGAATTGCTTGTTTGCTTGTTCAATGCCGATTCCCAGTGAGATTTGAGCCGAACTTTCATTTCAGTGTGATATTATCATATACCTGTTGTTGTTTCTAGAACTTGCTCCCGATCATATTAAGTCTACATAGTGAATGTGAGTTTAGGAAATGAAGTTAGGCCCTCTTTGTTCTCCCTTCACAAGTGTACATAATTGTCTTAATCCCTAGTCAGCCCTCCTAGCCTAAAAAGTGTTCCGATGTTGATTAACTGTAAACTACCCTCAAAAGTGTTGAGCTTGTCTAAAAAAAGAGAGGTTGGAAGCACATTTTGGGCGAGAGAAAAAAAATGAATGAGAAAAAAAAAGTGAAAAGAAAAGAAAAACTGGAGGTATAAGCTAGACGAAGTATAGAGGGTCATTAGTTGAGTTCCTAAATAAATGGGGTTAGGATGGAAGGAAGAAGTTTGACACTAGTCTTACTTTTCTGAGATGCGTTTTGAGAACTGGTTATTTGTTGGTAACTGTAATTTGTGGGTACTTGTGCTCCCTATTCTTTTAGCCACTTAAAGCCAAAATGTTCCCTACCGTCCAAAGAGCCACGTTACAACCTTAATAAAGTCCTTTCTGATCTCAAACTCACATTCACAACCTAGTGGAGGAGATGATTGATTTTGAGCAAGCTTATGGTAAACACTGCTTGTATTTTTATTTGAGAGAGTCGTATTAAATCCTATACACTTGAGAGTGAGAGAAAAAAAAAATATTACACTTCATAAACCTGCGAGGGCATTGAAACCAAGTGATACACGAGACAGTAACTCAAGGTAATGTTTGATTGATTTTGCATTCCATGCAGTTGTTTTTAAAATATGAATCTGAAGCAAAGCCCAATTTCACCCTTCGTATGAGTTTATTATTTGTGATATTCTTCTTGTTATTTGACGACAAATAAGGTTTTAAGTTTGGGGGAGTTGACAAACTCGTATTTTCATAGGTGTAATTGGTATGTTGAAGTGCTAAATGCCGGCTTTGTCTCTTGAAATTGTCTTTATCCTGCCAATTATTATACTCTTCGGAGCTTTACGTGTTTGTTGAGTGTTTTAGGAAAAACAGCTAAAAAGTGGAGAAAAGGAAGCATTGTACGTTCAGAGGCAGAGAGGGAACCAAAACGAGGACCCGACCGGGTGAATTTTCAGTGCAATAATTGCACCCGGCCGGGTAGAGCTAGAGTCCAGTTACGAGTCTAAAAGTGGAACCCGGCCGGGTGAATTTACAGTGCATAAATTCCACCAGGCCGGGTAGAGCGGTCTGACACGTCTAAAGCTGAAAACGCGATTTTGACGAAAAAAAAGAAGAAGAAGAAGAAGAAAAAGGTTAGGGTTGAGGGCACGAAAATCATTCGAGACTTACCGCCTCCTACACTCATACACACCCCCCAATGACACCTTTGAGAGAGAGATTTGAAGATTGAAGACTCCACATCGGAAGATTGAAGCTTCACTCCATAGATCGAGCTCACAGGAGTACTTAGTATCTTTTATTCATGTATTTGTTGAATTCCTATGTGTTGAACATGGTTTTTATGATGAACATGAGTAGCTAAACAATTTTTGTAGAATTCTTGGTGATGATGCACTAATTTCATAGTTTTTATCCGATTGATTTTGTTCTTGCCTTGCTCTTGTAGTTATTTGATTGTTCTTGAGTTTATTCCTTTCAATTGCTTGATCACCACTTGATTGTGTAGGATTAATTAGATTAATCGGTAGATGAAATAATTAATCCGGAAAGAAGAATAATTCACACCTTAATACAATAGAACTCGGGAGAGTTGAGGTTTTGAGTGAGGCCGTTGACTTAATCGAGCTTTTGGGAGTTAGGGGTTTAGGATTAGAAGGGGACTTCGATCCTAGCGCTTAATCTACAGGTTTCTCACCTCGGGAGGGGGTTTAATCTATAATTGTGTCGGCTTAGTAACTCTAGAGACACCAAAAGGTAAGACAAATCGATTGGATAAGAGCTTGGAATAGTGCATCGGATCCTTAAGTTATGCAATTTTCTCCATATTATCTTTTCACCTCCTTTTTCTCACCGTGTTCCGTGTTCTTAATTGTCACTTGTTTACTACATGCTTTTATTAGTTGTTAGGACAAACCAAACTTCTTTTTGATTGTCTAGATAGTAATTGATCTTTGTTCATGGTAGTTAAGTTGATGCAAAATTGTCTCTGTGGGATACGATACTCTTTCTTACTAATTGCTACACTAGCTCCGTACACTTGCGGGCATTACTTGTGTTAAAATAAGTTGAGTCACCAACTAAGTTGAGTCGTATTTCTTTTTGACAAAAAACAAAGCATCCAATCACTCTTACTTTATTCGATCATCTATTTTACTCTCTCTTTATTTCTTCTACTTTATTCCTCTATGTTACTTTCAACACAATTTTTTAATCTCTGTGTCCAAAAGCCGTCTCAACTTAGTTGGGATGTAGGAAGTATATTAATTTTATAATAAAATGTGAATGCGAATGAGTTAATGGGAATGTGAGGTCCATTAGAGTGTCCACAATAAGGACACTTTGGTGGACAAGCCACTTTTTTTTTGTCCACGGGTCCACCCCAATAGTGGACAAGCCACAGCCACAAATCACATTATTTTTTCAATTGTTGGCACAAATCACATTAATTTATCACAAATCCGCGGCCGCCGCGCACAATAGGGAGCCGCGGCTCCTACCCTGTCCACGCCGAGTAGTCGGCGATGGCGTGTCCGCCCCTCCCTGCGCCGGCTCACATGTCCTCCGCAATAGGGAGCCGCGGCGCCGCCGCGGTGTCAGCGGCCGCCGGGGCTCCCCTATTGTGGACACTCTTATGCCACACTTTCTTTTTTAGTTTGTCCAAAAAATGTCATATTTTTTTTTGGAAAAATTATCTCTCATATTAATATAATATAGTATACAATTTTCTATATGTACTTAACAAACAAAACAACATCTCTTAAAATCCCATGCCATTATCCAAGCATGCCATCCATGGAACGAAGAGAGTAATATTCCCTCTGTTCCATTATAAATGAAGCATGCAATCTATTACTCCCTCCATCCCGCAGTAGATGTCACACTTTCCTTTTTAGTTTGTCCCACAAAATATGTCACATTTCCTCTTTTGGAAAAAGTTCCCTCTCACATCAATTATAAAAATATATTTTCTCTCACCACTTAACACACAAAATAACATCTCCTAAAATCTTGTGTCATCTCTCAAGTGTGACATCTACCTTGGGACGGAGGGAGTATAAAACAAATGATCCATTTAGGAAATTTAGTTGCTGGATTAATGTTTTTAAGATTTTTTTTCCCAATAAGACTCCTATTAACAGCAAAAGTGAAAAACATAATTTATGGGGAATAGTTTTAAAAAAGTATTCCCTTCGTCCCACTTAAGAAGACACGTTTTCCTTTTTAGTTTATCTCAACTAAGATGACATAATTCCTTTTTTTTGGTAACTTTCTCTCTCCAATTAATACACCCAACCACTTTTTCTCACTCCTATTTAAATATGCATATTTATTTATCTCTCTATTTTAGTACTTACACTCACTTTTTCTCTCTTCAATTAAATACATTAACCAATAACTCCTAAAATCTCGTGCCGGCTAAGAAATATGTCATCTTAGCCGGAACGGAGAGAGTAGTACTCTATCCGTTCCATAAAAATAAGTGCACTTTCTGTTTACTTAGAAAATTAATTTATTTATAACTTATATAACTACGTCCCACTATTAAACACTAATAATAATGTGGTCTCACTATCCACTAACACCACTTAAACTACCTTTCTTCTCTTATATATTACTCCCTCCGTCCCGCTTTAGCAGTCCCGGTTGAGTCGGGCACATGTTATAAGGGGTATTTAAGTGTGTAATAAATAAATGATGTAGTGGAGGTTGAGTCCTACTTTTAAACAACTTTTTTACTTTTTTGCTTTTAAGTGTGTAATTAATAAATGATGTAGTGGAGGTTGGGTCCCACTTTTAAATGATGTAATAAACAAATTGATGTAGTGGACATCAATTTTTATGCACCGAGTTCAACCAGGACTCCTAAAGCGGGACACCCAAAATTGATCAACCGGGACTGCTAAAGCGGGACGGAGGGAGTATTTTACTAATTGTGTACCCCCTCCATCTCGCTTTAGCAGTCCCAATTACATTCATCAATTAGATGCATCCATATAAGTGGGGACCTAAATCCAGAAGCTTTGATGTAAAATTGAAAAAAAAAGTCTTAAAGAGAAAATAAAAATGAGTAGAGCATTATTAGTGTTCGTTGGAAAAATTAGATGCATCCATATAAGTGGGGACCTAAATCCACGTTATGTTTTTGTATTTAATATGAAGACCTATATAAGTCAAGAAGCAATAGACAGTTTCTCAATATGTGGAAATGTACTTAGCATTTTTCTGGTCATGCATTTAATATGTGGACCTAAGTCCATGCTATGTTTTTGTATTTTACGAAGACCTAAGTCAACCTTTTGTTTTTGTAGGTCAATTAAATCTATATTCACGTTATGTTTTTGTATATTATGTGGACCTAATTAAGTCCATGCATGGTGGACCTAATTGAACACTCGATTATTTGATTACATTTACGATGCATCTATTCGAGTTAAATTGTGGCTATGATTAATATATTATTTGAGAAATAGTAAACACTAAAATAGGAAATCTTGTTAGATGATTGCAACTTGAAAATGAACACTTTTCTAAGCTAACTTCATTCTTGAGAAGACAAAATATCTCCATTTCATTTATTTTTTTATTACTACTCCCTCCGTCCCCTAATGATTGTCCACTTTGGTTCTGGCACGGATTCTAAGAAATATTAAGGAAAATGGATTGAAAAGGTTAGTGGAATTTAAGTTTTACTTTTATATATTAGTTTTATAATAAAATATGAGTGAAATGAGTTAGTATAATGTGAGGTCTACTTATCATTTATGGTAATAAGTGAAAGTGGACAATCAATGGAAGACGGGAGTACTATTTAATGCCCTCTTTCTTTAACAACTTCATCGTCATTAACAAATCTAAAAATCCAATTTACTACCACTTTCATGGATACCTCTTTCTTACTTCCTTTTTCACTCATGCTTTTGATTACATTAAGCATCTTCTTCACCCTTACCTCATCTGCAACGTTAACTACTGATCAAGATGCCCTTCTTGCTTTCAAAAATGCCATCACTGTCGACACAAATGGCCTCTTGAGAAACAGCTGGCTCACCAACACTTCCATATGTGACTGGAACGGCGTCTCATGTGGTATCAAACACCACAGGGTGACAGCTCTCAACCTCTCGAACTTTGCCCTCCATGGAAAGCTCACTCGACATCTGGGAAACCTAACGTTTCTCCAGACCTTGGATGTCAGCTCCAACAATTTCATAGGTGCCTTACCCGCGGAGTTGTCTAAACTACGCCGTTTGAAGCAAGTAAACGCGACATCTAACAACCTCAGTGGAGAAATACCGAGAGGTATCCTCACAAACATGTCTTTGTTGGAAGACATTGATCTGATGTATAACAAGCTATCAGGCGAGCTCCCAAGTGATATATGCAATAATACTCCGAAACTGAAGAGATTATTTCTCGGTGTCAATCAAATATATGGAAATATTCCAAGGAATATATATAAGTGCAGTAAGATGGAGGAGTTGGGGTTGTCGAGGAATATGTTCAATGGAAACATACCAACCCAAGTTGGGAATCTTAGTATGCTTACGTTTTTAGCATTATCTTATAACGGTCTCCAAGGTAACTATATTAATCTGCGTATAATTAATGAAATGGAGCTTTCACATTGATTTAACTATATATATTCTAGTTAACCTCATTTTCCTACATTTTGATAGGAAATACTCCGTCTTCTATTTTCAACGTTTCACGGTTGGAATTCATATATCTCCGTGGCAATAAACTGTATGGAAGAATACCAACGAACTTGGACAGTTTACTCAACCTCCAAGGGTTATATCTTAGCGGGAACAACTTAACAGGTGTGAACACTCTATTAGCCTGGATTTTGAATTTTATTATTTTAAGACAAGTATCTTAATTTTGAAATTTGTGACAATAATTATGACAATTGATTACTAATATTATGAATTTTGATTTTTTTTCACTGGCTTAAAACTTTTTGTAAAATTCATGAAATTTATTGTATTTTGAGATTTCATATAATAAACAATCCTGGCCAAATGTTATTCCCATGTGGCTGTCGGATAATCTAGCCAGCCCAAACTATGTCGGTTTGGCAAATCAAAGCGCTTATCTACACAGAAGAGGTTGTTTTGGTATATAATAAAAGTAATTTTAGATTTTACATATCATATTTTCTCTCCCAACTCTCTTTGCAAATCATTTGCCATCGCCGTCGCTCTCCTAACTCTCCTGCTCTCTTCCTTCTAACTCTCTCTCTCTCTCTCTCCAAATCCCCCTACACCGTCACTCTGTAAATCTGCCGCCGCCGTGTCTCTGCAAATCCGTTAACTAATTATACATTTTGGAGTATTAGTTTTATAATAATTGTGAGACAATGATGTAGGGAAATATGACATTTATTAGAGATTACCAAATAAGGAAATATGGGACAAACAGAGATTAGAAGTAGTAACGCATTGACTCTCTCATACTCTATTATCCTTCTATTTATCTAGTTTATTTTCTCTCCTATTCTACTTTTTCTCCATTTAATTCTCAAAGCATCATTTTTATAAATTTTGTATTGATAGGAACGTCTCACTTATGGAGGGATAAACGGAGTACTTTTAGTCCCCAACACTAAATATATGAATCATTTTTTGTTAGCTTTTGCTTCAAACATGACTCACTTATCGATGTCCAAAAGATCTATCTATATAATGTATTACTTCAGTGCCACGATAAAAATCACATTTTGTCATTTCAGTCTGTCCACAATAACAGTCACTTTTATCATAAATGGTAAGTTGGCCCCACATTCTATTAATTTATGTCACTCATATTTTATTATAAATGGTAAGTTGGCGCCACATTCGTCCAATTGAAGATGATCCACTTTTCTTTTTGGATTGTTTCAACCAAGATAACTTATTACTAAAACTGAAAGGATCTTTTATCTCTAGTTTATTCATTCTCTCTTATTTTACTCTCTTCACTTAACGCACAAAATAAAACTGTATAAAATTCTGTGCCGCCCAAGGAATAGGTCCTGTGCCTAGAGATGGGGGAGTATATAAGTGGCCCGTATAGTCCACTAACTAATTATTTAACTCACTTTTTCTATTTTTCTTAAAATTTGTTTCCACACTAAATAGAATTTTGATTATGGGACAGATGTAGTACTCTCTCCGTCCCATTAGAAATGAAACGTTTTCCTTTTTGGTTTGTCCCATTAAAAATGAAACGTTTCTAAAAATAGAAACAACACTCTTTCTACTTTTTCTTCTCTCTTACTTTACTCTCTCTTCATTAACTCACAAAACAATACTACATAAAATCTTGTGCCGAAAAGCAAATGTTGCATATTTAATGGGACGGAGGGAGTATAATTTAGTGGCACATCCTTGCTATATTTAATTATCAGTGTAATTAATTGCAAACGTTCTATGCTATGACAAATTGGTAGGCGAGATACCGAAGGGGATTGGACATCTTAGCTGTTTGACTCATCTCGATCTTGCTGTCAATAGCTTGACAGGTATGATTTGGTTGCTACTCTGATAAACTTAGTATTCGAAATTTCAGAACATAAAGTAAATTCAAACCCTATATCTTTAAATTTTAACCCTTTTCCAGTTAATTTCACATAATTGACTTATTTCTTTCAATTTCATCATTTATATAAAATTTTATAACCTCTCTTCACTTAACGCACAAAATAAAACTGTATAAAATTCTGTGCCGCCCAAGGAATAGGTCTTGTGCCTAGAGATGGGGGAGTATATAAGTGGCCCGTATAGTCCACTAACTAATTATTTAACTCGCTTTTTCTATTTTTCTTAAAATTTGTTTCCACACTAAATAGAATTTTGATTATGGGACAGATGTAGTACTCTCTCCGTCCCATTAGAAATGAAACGTTTTCCTTTTTGGTTTGTCCCATTAAAAATGAAACGTTTCTAAAAATAGAAACAACACTCTTTCTATTTTTTCTTCTCTCTTACTTTACTCTCTCTTCATTAACTCACAAAACAATACTACATAAAATCTTGTGCCGAAAAGCAAATGTTGCATATTTAATGGGACGGAGGAAGTATAATTTAGTGGCACATCCTTGCTATATTTAATTATCAGTGTAATTAATTGCAAACGTTCTATGCTATGACAAATTGGTAGGCGAGATACCGAAGGGGATTGGACATCTTAGGCCATCCACAACGCTGTCTCTATACCGTCTCTTAAACCGTCTCTTAACTACTATTTGAGCACTATTTGAGGGCCCCACTGTCCTTTTTTCCTCCATCTCTTAACTAAGAGACGGAACCTGCAACGCTCCGTCTCTTAACCGTCTCTATACCGTCTCTTAATTACTATTCATTCAATTTAATTTATAATTTTTTTAAAACCCAATTCAATTTAAACAAACACACTTTATTAAAATTAAAACAAAAAAAAAACCCACAAAATAAAAAAACACACAAAAAAAAACACACAAAATAAAAAAAAACACAAAATAAAAAAACACAAAAAAAAACTAATCGGAAGGGCTAATCATCCTCCGGAGGCGGTCGAGGTTGAGGGGGAGTCGGAAGACCAAGTTGTGCTGCCATATGCACAATTCCGTTCCACCAGGCCGCGAATTGGGAGTGCGAGAAGCGGGAAGTGTCCGCCATTGTGGCGGTCATATACGCCACCATAAGTGTGTCCGAGCCTCCTCGCGAGCCCGATCCCGAGGCCGGCTGGCTTGATTCACCTCGGCCCTTCCTTGCTTTAGCCGCTTCGCCGCCTTCGTCCCTTGCGGCCGACGGCGCCCACTCGCAGATCCTCCTACATCGCCGACCGTACCCGCAAACTCCTGGGATTCAGCATCATGTTGGCTGATGCCTTCAGCAGTGTCACCACCAGACGCACCAGCACTAGACGAGTATTGGCCACTCGCCGTATGCTTCATGCGCTTTGATGTTGAGCCCGAGCTGGAGCGGAAACCGCCGGCCCATCGTTCCTCGTCCTTGACGGCCTGCCAAACATCAACAAATCTGAATTGATGTCCCTCGTCCTGGTAGTAGGCGCGCAAAGCGGACGTCAAAATGTCGGTGGCCGTGGCGCCGCTTTGGTAGCGCGCCGCTTCAGTCGAGTAGACGCCGTAGAATTTTTTGACCTGTCGGTCGACTCGGTCAAAGTGACAGCGGATCATTTTAAATGTGCGCTTGCTGGAGCGGTTCGGCTTTATTTGGTGGTAGACCTCGACAACCTTTTCCCAGAAACACTTCCGGGTTTGTTGATTCCCGACGATGGGATCGTACGAGACCGTGATCCAGGCGTTGTACACTGCCATCGTTTCGAGGTTGTTGTACGGATGTCGGCCAAGATCCTCTTCCTCTTCTTCCTCCTCGTCCTCGCTCGTCTGGGGTTGTACACTGCCTCGGCCACCTCCACCGCCTCGCCCACTTCCACCGCCTCGGCCTACTCCCGGCGTGGGATCAACTGGAAAATCCTCCCGGATCTGGGATAATCCCTGCAAAAACCGCGGGACGGTGGGACGAACATATGCATCAAGGTCAAAATTGGGTGGTTGGTACCCCCCGGCGTCGCCGAACCCTGGTCCCCGGCGTTGACGAACCTCCACCGCCCAATGTGTTGATCATGTTCTCCCAATCGCCGAACGAGTTGAGATCCCACCCGCCGGAGCCGGAGCCGCCATAGTTGCCCTCGCCGTCGCCGTCGCCGGACATCTTGAGTTGGGTTATGAAAATTTCAGCGAAAATTTGAGAGAAAATTTAGATGATAGGAAGAATAGATGTGTAGTTGTGTGTAAATGAGGATGAGTTTAGGAGTATTTATAGAGTAAAAAATTTAATAAAAAACAAAAAAATTATAAAAAAAACAAAAAAACGGTAATAATCCATTACAATCTTTTTTTTATTTAAATTCGATTTTTTTTAAAAAAAATATTTATTGCGTCAGCACGTGACGACGCCCACTCGCGGGCCGGCGAGTGGGCGTCACGTACGACGCCGGGCGCAGCCACGTCGCCTAGGTGCGTGGCGAGACAGCTCGTCTCGTGGCTCGCCGGGACGAGACGCGCGGCGAGACGCGGGACGAGACGGGACGAGATGGAGGCTGCAACGCGTCTCGCCGGGATCCCGTCTCGCCGAGACGAGATGCGAGACGCCAGCGAGACCCGTTGTGGATGGTCTTAGCTGTTTGACTCATCTCGATCTTGCTGTCAATAGCTTGACAGGTATGATTTGGTTGCTACTCTGATAAACTTAGTATTCAAATTTCCGAACATAAAGTAAATTCAAACCCTATATCTTTTAAATTTTAACCCTTTTCCAGTTAATTTCACATAATTGACTTATTTCTTTCAATTTCATCATTTATATAAAATTTTGTAACCTCTCTTCATCTTGCTTTTCAATAAATTTGCGGGTTATGTTTATACCAACCTTGAGTTTTTATTTGTCATATCTGGAAGTATACCCACGAATTTGGACAATTTACCAAACCTCCAAACACTGGATCTTAACACGAATAACTTAACAGGTGAGTGCATGCAACAACTTATCTAGTACTCATTTTCCCCCAGTTCATAATTAGTTATCTACATTTCCTTAACAGAAGCTGCTTCTGATATAAAATTTTATACTACTACTATACTATATAGTATTCACATGTCCCAATAAATATAAAACATTTGGTTTGTATGAGATTTTATGAAGTTTTATTACGCGAGTTAATGAAAAGAGAGTAAAGTGAGATAAAGAAAAAAGTAGAGATGATTTTATTATTAGCATTTTAAAAAACATTTCATTTTTAATTGACAACCCAAAAAAGAAAATGCTTTCATTTTTAATGAGACAGAGAGATTATTCGGGCCCGAACTTTTAATTTATTGATAAGATGATAAGACCAAAGGAATAACTAATAGTAATAACCTTATAACCTTATAAATCTTCAATCGGATCAAGTTGTTTCTATTATTATTCCTTTCGGAAAATGTCTTATTTTCAGACAAATCAATAGGTGGAGTTCATTGGATTAAGTTGTTTCTACTATTATTATTCCTTTCAGAAAATGTCTTATTTTCAGACAAATTGATAGGTGGAGTTCCGAAGGAGATTGCAAATCTTACATCCTTTCTCCGTCCCATAATAAAATGTCACACTTTCTTTTTTAATTTGTCCTATAAAAGACGTCACATTTTCATTTTTAGAAAAAGTTTTCTCTCACATAAATATAAAAATATTATTTTCTCTCTCCATTTAACACGCAAAACATAACCTCCTACAATCCTGTGTCATCGCACAAGTGTGACATCTTTTGTAAGACGGATGGAGTATTTTTATTAATCGCTTGACACGTATGATTTGATTACTACTTTGATTTAAGAATTACTACACTCAGTACTCTTAACATTCGTGTATTCGATAAACTTAATTATTTTCTTTTTAGAAAAAATTAACATATTTACTCTCTTGTACTATCACTGTCTCTAAAAAGTATGAACTATTTCTTTTTTAGTCCGTTCCTAATAAGTATGTACTTTCTATTTTGGAAAGTTCTTTCTCTCTAATGAAATTGTACTCATTCTCTACTAATAATACTTTCAAAAGATTTTCTTTCTACTTCTCTCTTACTTTATCATTCATGCATTAAAACATGTACCGAACTAAATGTTCATACTTTTCAGGGACGAATGGAGTAATTAATTATTCTCTTCATCCCACAATAGAAGTCACATTTTGTGTGGGCACGTATTTTGAGAAATGTAAATAATAGTGGTTGGAAAAATTAGTGGAATATGAAGTCCACTTTTTATATTGTTTTTATAATAGAATAAGGGTGAAGTGAGTTAATTAAATGTGAAACCTACTTACTATTCATGGTAAAAGTAAAATATGATTCTTATTATGTGATGAACTGAAATGGCAAAATGTGACTTTTATGATGATACGAAGGAAGTATCTCTCTATTTATTGAATTTATTCTTTTTTTAATTTAATTCTCGATACATCATTTTTAAATCTCATGTACGAAAGGAACTCTCACTTATGGCGGAGTAGGGGGCGAGCACCTTTTAGTCTCCAACGGCCAACTCTATGAATCATTTTTTGTTAGCTTTTGCTTCAAACATTGCTTTCACTCATCAAAGTCCAATAGCACTAACCATAAAATATACAATTTAAGGACACATCCTTGCTATATTTAATTGTCTAGGTTGTTTTTAAACATATAGGTGTAATTAATTGCACATGTTTCTATGCTATGACAAATTGATAGGTGCCATACCGAAGGAGATTGGACATCTTACATCGTTAACATTTCTGGCCCTATATTCTAATGGCTTGACAGGTTTGACTTTATCTCTACTTTAATTTCAGATAACTAAAGTCAATATGTTATCTCCGTTAGTTTGATTTTTATTTTGGGAAGTTTCAAGTTAATTGAGTTATTTTAATTTTTGACAAAAAATAATTCTCCTTTTTAATTTATTTTCTCTTATATTTTTCACCATCCATTTAATACATTATTCTTAAAATCCGTGCCGAAAAGAAATGCATCTATTAACACAGAACAGATGGAGTATGTATTAATCACTTTCTTCAAATCCAAGTCAAATCGTCTAATTCTATAATGTCTAGCACAATTAGTCTAATTTCCATATATTTTAAATCAATCTTAAGCATAAGTGTAGTCGAAACTCTATATTCCATTTTATTTTCTAGTATTGTGTTAATTTTGGAGTAATTGGTTAAAAATATTAGGTTTTTTAATTAATAGTGCTTAGCTTGTTAATGAGGTCAACTACAATTGCTTTTAATGCTTCCGGCAAAAAAGACCAATTTGAGACCAATTCATATTGTCGGAGACAAAAACACCATATATTTTGTGTAGGACAAGACCTTTAGTTGAGGTAATGTATATGATCTATATTACGCTTTCATAAATTAAGTTTTACTTCTTCCGTTTTTTTAAAATATGAACTATTTCCTTATTAGTTTATCTGTCCAAGAAAAATTATAAAGTTTTTAATTTTGCAATAGTTAAACAACACGTTACCCCTGCACATAATTTTATTTACAACTTATTCCACTGCACACCAATAAAAATGTTGTAAAGCCCACTCTCCACGATTACTAATTACACTACCTGATGGAGGAAAAAGATGAGACTATGACTCTGTGTGTGTGTCAACTGGCCAGGAGGGTACCTAGACCTAGCTGTGTCGTTGGGTTTGTGTCTATCTTCCCTATCAACAAAAAAATACCCCAACCTACTTCTACTAGCTAGTATAGTGAAGTAAGGGTCGAATCCCATAGAGATGGATGTAGGCGAGATACACTTGCGATGACATTCTGGGAGCGGTTGGTTAACTACCACGCTTTTTTGGGGTTGAGTTTTACCTAGTCGGAAAATGAAATGGAACCTATACCCCTCCTGACAAGTAGGTCAGGGTGGGCTCTAAATACTGCGTGCTAAAAGAAATTAAAGTGCATGTGTAAATTAGGGTACGAGTGTGCATGTGAGAAGCTACTAGACGAAACTTACTAAAAATGGCTAGACAAAAGGTAAAGAGAATCAAAGGACATGCTGGCAGACTGTCTCATGGGTGTGCAAAAAAGCTGAAAAAGTGCAAGTACAAAAGCAAAAAGCAACAAAAGCAACACTAGTGGTCTCATTCTTTGATTGTGACATTATCTTCTTCACCAAGCTAAACAAACAAGATCTAACAAACTCCATTGATGAATGATCAGGCTTGAAAATTCGTAAATGCAATATTTAACATGAAATCGAGAACGAAAGCTAAGAAAACTGAGATCTACGCAAACTGGTCAGCGGGACAAGGTGACAGAAGCAAGCAGAAACGATTCCCATGCATTTTTGAGAAACTTAACCTGATTAAAACTTATAAACACTCCAAGAAAACCTAAATCTAACTAAGCAAAGCAGATTCAAGCACTTAAACAACATAAATCAACGTAAAACTACCAGATCTAGCTACTAGGCAGAAAGAAATAATAAGCAAGCTGAAACACAAAATAAAACCACAATAAACTTCATTGTATTCAAGATTATCACCCAAAAGATGTTCCAACTAAGTAGCTACTGGAATTCAAGTCAAAGGCAAGCAAAAACAAGTACTTAAACTAAGAAATCTTAAAAACAAAGCAAGTAAAAGATTGTTTGGCTCATCGGAAACTGAAACTGGATGAATTTCTGGAACTACGGCGGCTGGAATGAATCAGGCATGATGCTCCTCGCCGGCAAGTGGCCGGAATCTTCAAGTCAGCCTGCTGGATTTAGATGGAACTAAGAGCTAATGGAGCTATTCTCCTCAAAAGTGATGTAGTAGTGATGATAAGTCCTAAGTGAAGTGGTGTAAAAATTCCTTTTTTCTTTATGTTAAGTTCCTATTTATAGGGTGGCTTGCCCTAATTTCTAGGGCTTTCTCTTCATGTGGAATGACAATTTTGCCCTTCTTTAGATATGTGATTATTCCAAGCAAGTCCTTCCTTCTCGTGTTCAGTTCTGTAGCATCCATCCTGGCCAGTTTGCGTATTTTCTGCTCATACTAACCAGTTTGCACACTTTTCGCTGCTTTTCACTCGAATTCCTTCTGAACCTTTCCTCCTGATTTAGTACTTCAACCTGCACACTTTAACAACTATTTTGCAGATATTATCCAATAAAGCACCTTGCTGGGCCCCTTCTTTTTCCCAATCCTACGCCCGATGAATCGCCTCGATGCGCTGTAGCCCTTGTTTTTTCTCTGTCTTCTTCTCGGCCAGTTGGTGAGCCCCAGTGGCTCAAGCAAATCTTGACTTCTGAAAATAGTCTCTTCAATATACTCTTCATCAGGTTCTTTAGTGGTTTCCCTTGAATTCTCTTCCGGACCTTGATTGATTTGAGGTTCAGCAACTGGTTCATTTTCATCAGGACCACTCATCTTGGTCAGTATGTCCCCCTTATCCTTCGTCTTGCTTGATTCCCCAAATGACTCCTTCCGTTCAGGCTCCTTGTAGGATGTTCCTGACTACAATGTCACCTTGCTCACATTAGCCTTGTCAGGTATGTGCACCGTAACTGGGAGCCTTTCCGCATTCCCACAAATCTCGTTCATCGAACTGGCGAGGTTGGACAGTTGCTTATTCAGCATGTCCATATTTTCCTTATGCTCTTTCTGGGCGTTTTGCATGCCTTGCACCACTTCATTATTCGACTGAAATTCACTCCTCATGGTTTGCTGGTAAGCAAGCATCTCTCCCATCATCTCTTCCATAGATTTTCCTAACTTGTTTTGGTGTAGGAAATGGTTAGGGTTTTGCTGATGGTGGGGATTATACTGGGTGTTAGGGTATGGGTGGTAGGTATAGTTTGGCTGATTTTGATGAGAGAGGTACTGGCTGAATTGGTTAGAGTTGTGGGGTTGACTGTGATTGGGATTCAGGTGGTGTAGGTAGGGATTTTGCTGGCGATGGGAGTTATACTGGCCGTTGGGATGCGACTGGTAGATGGGATGGTTTTGATTGTAAGGGTAGTTTGGCTGATATTGGTGTGAAGGGTGCTAACTGAACTGGTTGGGGTGGTGATGCTGGTTAGGGTTAGGGCATGGGTGATTTTGGCAATGTTATGGTTAGTGGGATTGGTAATTCTGGTTTCCCATATGATATTGTGGCACATAGGTGGTATTTTGATATGGATTTGGTAGGTGCAGATAATGCTGGTTTCTTTCTGACCAGTTCAGCTGTGAATCTTGGGCTGGGGGTCCATCGTATGCATTCTGAGGTGGGTTAGGCTGGTTAGAGTTTCTCTCTCCCCATCTAAAGTCCAGGTGTTCTCTCCAAGGCGTGTCCTCCTCCTTTTCAGGATTCCAGTTCCTATTTGAATTCCAAAGCCCAGTCGTATTTGGATAGTGATCCTCTTGGGCAGTTACCGTGGTGGCATTAACTGGAGGAACTTGCGGTTTACTCTTCTCAATTGCTAACAAAAGTGCCCTCTCGAGCTTGTCAATCCGACTCTCTAATTGATCATTATTTCTTACTGCTGCAGCAATTGCCATACCTCTTCTGTACGGGAGAGTACGTGGATTGTCATAGGCTCTTTTCGCGTAGAGTAGTCTTTCCATGATTCTCTTAGCCTCACTAACTCGTAGTTTGGAAAAACTTCCTCCACTTGATGAGTTCACTAAGTCCTTGCTCTCCGCATTCATCCTCTCATAGAAAATCGAGTAAATTTCTACTTCCAACATGTGGTGGTTTGGGCATGCATCCAACAGACCCATGTATCTTGACCACTACTGACTCAGGGTCTCATCATAACCTTGTGTAACTCCTCGGATTTTATCTCTTAGTGCACTTGTTATGGCCGCTGGATCCAAGAACATCTTCTTGAAGTCAGACCAGGTTCAGATACAATTTGGTTGCAGTCTCTTGAACCAAGTATTCGCCTCCCCTTTAAGGGCAAAGGGAAGGGCCTTCAGTCTGTAGTCGTCTTCGCTCGACCCCACTGGCCGCTTTAGAGCCTTGCAGATTTTGCAAAATTCATGCAAGAACTCGTATGGGCTGTCACAACTCCTTCCCAAGAACACAGGCAGGACGGCCATAATGTGGGGCTCCACGTAGATTGCTTCTTGTCCTAGGGAAGTGACGATTGCTTGCGGTGGTTCACCATCCAAGTGAGCGTACAACGAGCTTATCTCGGGATCATTTTCCTGGTCAGCCATGTTGGATTTCTCCTCTTCAGTTGCTGATATTGATTCTGGTTCACTCTTGATGGCTGTGCCGCGATCCTCCTCACCGCTCGCATCCAAGTCAACAGGCAAGGCAGTGGTTAATTCTGAATGAGTGGTGACTGGATTCACCCCTTCTTCCTTTGGCCAGTTGGACTCAGTTTCATTTAACTGCGGAACACAAAAAATAAAGAAAAGTTTATCTACAATATTCACACCAAAATTCTTAACAAAACTCCTCATAAACTAAGAAACAAAAGAAAAGAAGAACAATTAACTATATGTACACCAAAGTGTCATGCAACAAATGTATGTGTGTGTTAATTGAGGGAAAAGATGAGACTATGACTCTGTGTGTGTGTGTCAACTGGCCAGGAGGGTACCTAGACCTAGCTGTGTCGTTGGGTCTGTGTCTATCTTCCCTATCAACAAAAAATACCTCAACCTACTTCTACTGGCTAGTATAGTGGAGTAAGGGTAGAATCCCATAGAGATGGATGTAGGCGAGATACACTTGCGATGACATTCTGGGAGCGGTTGGTTAGCTACCACGCTTTTTTGGGGTTGAGTTTTACCTAGTCGGAAAATGAAATGGAACCTATACCCCTCCTGACCAGTAGGTCAGGGTGGGCTCTAAATGCTGCGTGCTAAAAGAAATTAAAGTGCGTGCGTAAATTATGGTACGAGTGTGCATGTGAGAAGCTACTAGACGAAACTTACTAAAAATGGCTAGACAAAAGGTAAAGAGAATCGAAGGACATGCTGGCAGACTGTCTCCTGGGTGTGCAAAAAAGCTTAAAAAGTGCAAGTACAAAAGCAAAAAGTAACAAAAGCAACACAAGTGGTCCCATTATTTGATTATGACATTATCTTCGTCACCAAGCTAAACAAACAAGATCTAACAAACTCCATTGATGAATGATCAAGCTTTAAAATTCGTAAATGCAATATTTAACATGAAATCGAGAACGAAAGCTAAGAAAACTGAGATCTACGCAAACTGGTCAGCGGGACAAGGTGACAGAAGCAAGCAGAAATGATTCCCATGCATTTTTGAGAAACTTAACCTGATTAAAACTTGTAAACACTCCAAGAAAACCTAAATCTAACTAAGCAAAGCAGATTCAAGCACTTAAACAACATAAATCAACGTAGAACTACCAGATCTAGCTACTAGGCAGAAAGAAATAATAAGCAAGCTGAAACACAAAATAAAACCACAATAAACTTCATTGCATTCAAGATTATCACCCAAAAGATGTTCCAACTAAGTAGCTACTGGAATCCAAGTCAAATGCAAGCAAAAACAAGTACTTAAACTAAGAAATCTTAAAAACAAAGCAAGTAAAAGATTGTTTGGCTCATCGGAAACTGAAACTGGATGAATTTCTGGAACTACGACGGCTGGAATGAATCAGGCATGATGCTCCTCGCCGGCAGGTGGCTGGAATCTTCAAGTCAGCCTGCTGGATTTAGATGGAACTAAGAGCTAGTGGAGCTATTCTCCTCAAAAGTGATGTAGTAGTGATGATAAGTCCTAAGTGAAGTGGTGTAAAAATTCCTTTTTTCTTTATGTTAAGTTCCTATTTATAGGGTGGCTTGCCCTAATTTCTAGGGCTTTCTCTTCATGTGGAATGACAATTTTGCCCTTCTTTAGATAGGTGATTATTCCAAGCAAGTCCTTCCTTCTCGTGTTCAGTTCTGTAGCATCCATCCTGTCCAGTTTGCGTATTTTATGCTCATACTAACCAGTTTGCACACTTTTCGCAGCTTTTCACTCGAATTCCTTCTGATCCTTTCCTCCCGATTTAGTACTTCAACCTGCACACTTTAACAACTATTTTGCAGATATTATCCAATAAAGCACCTTATCCAATACAATTTTTGTATAAAAATATATTTGGAGCAAATTCTCGTTTCACCGAATTCTACTTTTTTAATCATAAATTATCATTTTTTAACATTATCATCTTAATAAATATATAAAACAATTTAGTTTTCAAGATATCTCAACTAGTGTGTGTAGCCCAACGGTTAGGATTATTGCCTTCCAAGTAATAGACCCGGGTTCGAACCCCAAGCAATAGACCCGGGTTCGACCCCGGCAAATGGATTTTTTTAAGTAAAATGCGTGTCATCGTCCGCCGAGCCCACAATGGGGCGCCCGATGGCATGGACGATGGCCATCGTCCGCGCTTCTTCCGCGGACGATGCATCGGGCGTGGGCGTAGGGCGCGGACGATGGCGGGTACCCACAATGGAGGCATCATCCACGCCCGAGGACTATGGCCGCCAGTGGCGGATCCAGGACCCGAAAATGGCGGGGCGGAACTTATATTTAAATATTAAATATTTAATTTAATATTATTTTTAATAATAAAATAAGTAAATGTTATATTAATATTTAAGTAGCACTAGCTTCATTAATAAAATATAAACATGCTTCAGCTTGCAAATATGTATTATTCATTTTAAAATAAAAAATATATAAATATAAACATGCTTTAACTTGCAAATATGTATTATTCATTTTAAAATATAAAATTATTGTAAATATATGTACATTTTAAATCACTGTAAATATTATATACAAAAGTGATATAAGTAGAGCACTAAATATTTATATTTCAAAAATATTTAAAATGTTTATTTTGTTACATAGAGAATAATTAAGATGCATGGATCAAATTATAAGTACTTTAACACAAGATTAAAAATGATTTTAACTAAAGAATAAATATAACAACATAATATATGCAACTTAGTAAAAGTTTAGATTACATAAATTATTTAAAGGTATTATTTTGATAATAAAAAGAAATATGAATGGATAAAATAAAAAATAAAAAATGAAAAAAAAATATGTTTTTGTTGAGGATTGCCTAGACATCTTAGTTAAAAATCCAACAACCAAACCATTGGACTACTACATTTTATATGACATTTATTGAAAATAAAAATATTTCTACACTCTACGGAGGGAGCGGATATGCTATTTTCGGCTTGATTCAATGAAAAATTTAGGCTCTCCGGACGGTCGGGTAGGGGCGACCGCCCCCACCTGCCCCCTGGATCCGCGGCCATTGGCCGCCATCGGGCGCCCCATTGTGGGTGCCCTTATGGGATAGAGGAGTATGAGACTCTCTTACTTGTCATTTGCCAATCTCCAAGATTTATTTATATTATAAAGACTCATTGGAGAAATTTTGCCTTTATAACCATTTTTCTCGGCTTTCCATATAATTGAACTGAAACTCATATAGTATCTATTATTATTCCCTTCGGACAATGTCTTACTTTCGGACAAATTGATAGGTGGAGTTCCGAAGGAGATTGGAAATATTACATCCGTGACTTATTTGTATCTTTTTAGTAATCACTTGACAAGTATGCTTTTATCACTACTTTGATTTAAGAATGATGAAACTTAATACGCTAAATAAATCACTTTTTTACAATCCAATTCGAATTTATGTCCAACTATAAATTTTAAATCAATTTACTACAAAAATTTGCAATTAAACTCTAGATCTAATCTTTTTAGTTAATTTTAAATCTCGAGTTGACTAATTTCATACAGTTTCAACATTTTTATACTCCCACATCTCAAGGAAGATGACTCATTCCTTGGACGTCATGAAATTTTATGCACTTTTATTTTGTATGCTAGGTGAAGAGAATAAAGTAGAGATAAAATGATTTTTATTTTTAGTAATGAGTCATCTTGGATGAGACAAACTAAAAGGACAGTGGGTCATTTTCCGTTATCATATTAACTTAAGAAGTTAATTTAACCTTATTTGTCATATTTTGATAGGAAATATTCCGTCTTCTATCTTCAACGTTTCCTCGTTGGAATCCATATACCTCTATGACAATTCTATATCTGGAAGTATACCCACGATTGTGGACAATTTACCAAACCTCCTAGGACTGGATCTTTTCAAGAATAACTTAACAGGTGAGTGGAACAACTTATCTAGTATTCATTTGCCCCCAGTTCATAATTGGTTATCTTTATTTGCTTAAAAAAACTTTTGGTCCTACACGTTAAGATTGATAGCTTCTGATAAAATATTTTATACTACTACCAACAAATATAAAACATTAATTTTTGACACATGATTAGTTTTGTTATTTGAGTAATGAAAAGAGAGTAAAATGAGATAAAGGAAAAAAGAGAGATGGTTTTACTATTATCATTTTAAGAAATATTTCATTTTTAATGGGACAACCCAAAAAAAGAAAATGCTTTATTTTTAATGAGACAACCCAAAACAAGAAAATACTTTATTTTTAAGGGGACAGAGAGAGTATACTCTTTCGGGCCGAATACTTTTAATTTATTGCTAAGATAATAAGGTCAAAGGAATACCCAAAGTAATAACCTTATAAATCTTCAGTCGGATCAAGTTGTTTCTACTATTATTATTCCTTTCGGACAAATTGATAGGTGGAGTTCCGAAGGAGATTGGAAATCTTACATCCGTCACTTATTTGTATCTTTTTAAAATCAATTGACAAGTATGCTTTTATCACTACTTTGATTTAAGAATGATGAAACTTAATACGCTGAATTAATCACTTTTTTACAATCCAATTCGAATTTGTCTAACTTAATCCTCAAAAATGTATGTTGCAATTCCCATAAATTTTAAATCAATAGTATAATAAATAAATTTGCATTCAAACTCTAGATCTAATCTTTTTAGTTAATTTTAAATCTCAAGTTGACTAATTTCATACAGTTTCAGTTTCAGCATTTTAATAATTTTTTTTCAAGTAACGTTGGCCTTTCTTTAGTCTCGGGCCGGTTCTTTCTTTTCAATAAGGTTTGGGTATGTTTATAACTACTCCATCCGTTTCAGCTAAAATGACACATTTTTATTTTTTGTAATTTTTTTATCGCCAATTAAATATTCAACTCTCTTTCTCACTCCATTGAATACTTATACCCACTATTTCTCTCTCAAATTAAATATATTAACTAACAACACCTAAAATTTCATGCCGACTAAGAAATGTGTTATTTTAGTCGGGATGGAAGGAGTATATATCCAATTATAGAAAGTGAACCTTAACTTGAGTAGGACATCCTAACATAACTAATTTATGATATTTTAAATATTAAGTCTTAAATTGATTCTATACGTCAATCCAAATTAACATTTTGGTAGCTCACATAATATTTAATACTCTCTTTGTCCTGGCTAACATGCCACATTAGTTAGTGAAATGGAGGAATTTTACACGCTTGTCGTAGGCGCGCGTCCCTTCCTATTCAACAAGATTTATAAGTTCCCACTTTCCAAAATACTATTAATTAGCATATGGTAAGTTAGGGTGTCGAACCCACGAGGAACGGTTGCATCCGTTATGTATTTCCACACTTAAGAATGGTTTTGGCGATGCCGCCACACTCTAAATTGGGGGTGGGAACTAAACTACGAAATGCAAATAACACTTAAGCTAAGATAGGGAACTTAAAAGTGAAAATAACATGCAAGTAAAAGAAAGCATTTAAACTAGAACGCAGACCGAGCAAGTTGATAAACTAGGCAAGTTATCAGAAAAAACAGAGCTGTAGCGAGAAATTTTTTTGCAAGCGAGAAATTTTTTTGCACTTGACGAAATAAAAACAAAGCAGCAACATGCATGAATATTCCTAAGTTCAGAAAGCAAGAGGAACTAAGCTAAAAATCTAAGGAAGATAAACTAAGTGTTAACTCCTAAAGAAAGCTAAAAACTAGGAAAGTGACCCTTAAAAGTGGCTAAACTAATTAACTCCTAAAAGTAAACTAATTAATCTAGGTGATTTAAGCTCTAAACAAGAGCACAACTCTTTTTTTTCTCCTTTTCTTCTTGAAAATTTCGAAATCAACAGCTAACTAAAGTAACTAAAACTGACCTAAAGACTTTAGGAAAGATTTTTACTAAGCAAGAAAGGTTTAACAAACACTAGAACAATAACAAGATAAAATAGACAATAAACAAGAGCTAAACTTTAAAGCACATTAAATACACAAACACTTAGAGAAATTACTATTGAGATGAGGTTTTAAAACAAGAACAACAACAATAACTAAGAGTAAGAAATATGCAAAAGAACTACAAAGGTTAAGAACAAGCAACTAGAGAAATTAAACACTACTACTAAATTACTACTACTTCAACCCATGGTGAACAAGATCTTCCAACCTTGAGTTTGAAATCTCTCTTCTTAAGGAAGAGAGAAAAGTTTCCTAGAGAGAGAAATAGCTAAACTAAACTAAAGCAAAAGTGATAAAGTGGGTGGTTGAAAAGTTAGGCCAAAAGATAAGTTTTGTTGATTTTGTTACACATCTTCCAACCAATCTATTGTGGAAGTCTTATAACTCCCCATGATGGTAGTTGGCTTCTTTTACCTTCAAAAGTATCGCTTGTGGGCGTTGGTAGCACAAAGACTCATCAACTTTGCTTTGAAATGCGACTTTGAAGAGCTGTCAACATTGCTCGGACACTGGCCAATCCATCAAACTGGGCAGTTTGTGTCTTGTGGATTCCTTCCTCCTCAAACTACTGACTTTGCATCCAATTTGCCTCTACTTTTGCATGTAATATAGAATCCATTCCATTAGCATGCTACTCGGACCATTCCACTCATTTCCTGCCAAAAAGCATCTTTTTCACCCAAATATTCAACTAATAACTGCGAAAAAGTGATCGTTTCCGAGTGACGAAAACTAGCCTATCAAACCTCCTCACACTTGGATCATATTTGTCCCAAGTTTGTGGTTGGACCTTTCACTCAAATGCTAGTTTAAGTCACTTCCCTCTACATTATACACACACTCACTAAAACAAAACATAACACAAAGACATTTACAAGACAAAAACACACACGACTCAACAAACACACGAAAGACATACCAAGCAAGTTGTATGAAAAGTGTAATGATACCCCAAGAACCAAGCTCAAAACAGATTTCTAAAACACAATTTTGAAACATAAATTTCTTCATCGAACAATGTGGTTCCAACCTTCCGTCTCATCAAGATAGTTAAGCACATATCACAAGCAAAAGATTCACTCCATGACCCTCTCTAATTGTAAGGACAATTCTCTCAAGAATAATGATGAAAATGCAATCAAGGAGACATCAGTTTATCACATGTAGCTCAAGAGGGTCTTGCATGGGATGTAATGGGGCTTGGGACCATTTAATATTGTCGGTTAGATCCTAGGGGTCCTAAGCTAGTGAGTGTAGTACAACAAAAACTTGTGCTTATTGTCCAAAAGGGTACTTAGAAACTCCAAATATAATCACCTATTATAAAACCAAAACTAGAGATGCACTTCACTTTCTTCTTCTTCTTTTGCATCTTTTTTTTTCTTTTTCTTCTTCGATTTACCTTCCCACTCTTTCCTTGCCATTTTCTCTTTGTTTATCTTCCTTCCTTTTTTTCTTCTTTTTTGTTTCTTCTTTTTCTTTCTTCTTCTGTTTTCATTTCTTCTTCTTTTTTCTTCCTCTTATTCTTTTCATGATAGCCACTGTTTTTTTTGTGGGGGCGGCAGATTTTTCTGATGTTCACAACAAAAATCTCTTTCCCAAAAGGTGGTGATCATGTAGGAGCAACTAAACACATTTATTTTGCACAAGAGAGAAACCATTTTCTAACTTGGAAAAATTGTAGGCTCAAGGTTTCAAAGTGGCAACTAGGGGTAGCTCTTTTTGGTTGATGTAATCACAAAGAATAAGGCTCAATTTGGCTTTACTAGTGCCCTCTATCTATGCCATAGTGACCAAGCTATATCAACTATCATGCAATGCAATGTCATTCCACGCTCGAAAACGTGTAGAAAGTGTTCTACTTTGAGGCTTTGAACCTTACCATTTATGGGTTTTTATGCAAGTGATAGTGCTTCACATTTCCATCGTAATCAACTTCATTCAATCAAAACCACAAGTTCTTGAATAGATTTTTCAAAACAAAGCAAGTCATGTTTTTTTTTTGCTACGATTCGATAGGGGGGTCATTACCAAATCATGCATCAAGGGATAAGGTAGGAATCTTCCTTGGTGACTTCCTCTTGCTGTTTCTCCAGCTCCAAAATTAGGGACGAATCTTCCTCACTTTGTGTTGACGACGAAGACGGAGTCGGAGACGATTCAACCATGTCTTCATTTGTAGTTTCCTCCGTTACCCGTGATTCTGTTGAGGTCGTAACAACTCCCCCATTTTTAGAAACTTCCTTGTCCTCAAGGGATAAGGTAGGATACTGTTTCATCATTTCCGCCAACGGCTCCCAAGACGGAGAGTCTGACCCGTTTGACCACCACACTAAGACATGCTCCACTGCTGCTCCCTGATGCCATAATATTTTAGAGTCCAGTTTAGCCACTGGATGGACTACGGGTCTATTGCCGACGAACTTCTCTGGGAGGGGGACGATCGGGTCGTCCTTCACGAAGGCGCGAAGGAGACTCACGTGGAATACATCGTGAATGCGACTCCCCTCTGGCAAACGTAGTTTGTACGCAACGGGACCTATTCTCTTCACCATCTCAAAAGGACCGTAAAAACGCTTAGCGAGTTTAGCGGAGATGGGTTTTGCGACGGAATATTGGCGATACGACTGCAATTTCAACCACACGAAATCACCAACTTCGAATTCAATGTGACGCCGATGCCTATTAGCCGACGTGGTCATCTGCTGCTGTGCGTGTGACAGATTCTCCCGCAATTTTACGAGCAGCTCGCCCCGCTGCTTGATCAATTCTGCGACACTAGGTGGCGTTTTCACCGACGGCACAAACGCCACCAACAACGGGGGCTCCCGTCCATACAACACCCTAAAAGGGGAGGTGACGAGGGCTTGCGTGGTGGAAACAATTGAGAGCCAGTTCGGCCCATGGAAGGAAATTAGACCAAGTAGATGGCTTGTCCGAAGTGAATGCTCATAGATATTGGTCCAGGGCCTTGTTACGAATCTCGGTTTGGCCGTCCGATTAGGGATGATAAGTCGTAGTAAAGTTCAGTTTAGTCCCGCTTAGACGTAGTATCTCTTCCCAATTGCGTTAAGAAACACTGAGTGCCTGTCCGAAACTAGCGTCTTTGGAAAGCCATGGTGGCGAACAACAGTGTTAACAAATAGATGGGCCACCCGTAAGGCGTCAAAACGGGTGGGAAGGGGAGCGAAGTGGGCATACTTGGAGAGTCTATCGATCACCACCATAATAGTTGTATATCCACGTGACTGTGGGAGGCCCGTGATAAAGTCCATTGAGACATCGTCCCAAACTTGCGAAGGTACATGCAAAGGCTGTAGAAGGCCTGCAGGCTTTTGAGTCGAGTATTTGGTAGATTGACACACCGCGCACACATCAACAAAGTCCTGAACTTCCTTCCTCATCTTAGGCCAATAGAATCCCGCCGCCAATATACGGAAGGTCCGGTCTTGACCCGGGTGAACCGCCATGGGTGTACTATGATGTTCCTCCAGCAACAATCGCTTCAATTTGGACGCGTGGCTCACCAAGATCCTCCTGTGAAAATATATCAGCTCGTCCGCGAAGGAGAAATGAGCAGGCGCCTCCCCGGAGTTAATTTGCGCGGTGAGATACACTAATTCTGGCTGAGTTACCGTTTCGTGTCGCAAAGCCTCCCATAACTTAGGGATTGGATGGGCGACAGCGGTTAAACAAGCCATGTCAGCCACCTGGGCAGCCTGTTCCGCTGCCAGATCGTCCGCGGGGGCCTGCACTTGTTGCGGAGAGTCAGTCTCTTCCCGCCGAGACTGCGCATCCGCTGCTCGATTTAATGCCTCTTTTTATACTCGATATAGAAACTGTATCCCATTAGCTTCCGGACATATAATTGTTGGTTCGGTGTTTGGACAACCTGTTGTAGCAACTCCTTTAAACTCTTCTGATCGCTTCGAATTACAAATTCTCGGCCCAATAGATACCGTCTCCATTTCTGGACAACCTCAATGATCGCGTAGAGATCCTTATGGTAAGTCGAGGCGACTCTGCGACGCTGGCCCAACTTGCGACTAAAGTAGGCAATTGGGTGACCTTCTTGAATGAATACCGCCCCGATCCCCATGTCCGAGGTATCCATTTTGACATAGAAGGTCTTGGTGAAATTCGGAAGACGTAACACTACATCATTGCCGATTTTAAAGCTTGGATTGCGTCGGTCGCTGCCTGTGTCCACACAAAAGCCTCCTTCTTAAGTAATTATGTAAATGGGGCCGCAATCATGGCATAGTTTGCAACAAATCGTCTGTAGTACCCTGTTAGGCCCAAGAATCCACAGAGTTGTTTCACATTTCGTGGGTGTGGCCAAGCTGTCATTGCCTCTATTTTTCGGGGGTCTGCCTTAAACGTGCCGTTTGCAATCAAGTGACCCAGATACTCAACAGTAGTGCAGCAAAACGAACACTTAGACAATTTGACATAAAATTTATTAACGCTAAGGAACAATAGTACCTCTGACAAATGTTCGCAGTGGGAACTCAGCGTGGGGCTGTATACCAAGATGTCATCGAAAAAAACAATGACACAACGTCGCAGGAGATGCTGGAAGATATTGTTCATCGCCGCTTGGAAAGTAGACGGAGTGTTTGTAAGCCTGAATGGCATCACCAAGAACTCAAAATGCCCATCTTGAGTGTGGAAAGCTGTTTTAAAAATATCGGCCTCATGCATTCTGATTTGATGGTAGCCTAAGCGTAAGTCTAGCTTAGTGAAGAACTTCTCCCTTCCCAATTCATCAAAAAGTTCGTCCGCGGTGGGAATGAGGAATTGATCAGGGACCTTTGCCAAATTTAAGGCGCAGTAATCAATGCAGAAGCGAAAAGAACCATCCTTCTTTCGAATTAGTTGCACCGGCGAGGAGAAAGGGCTCTGACTTCTCTGGATTATGCCCTGGGATAACTTTTCCTTGACTTGATGCTCGATTTCGTTCTTTTGGAAGTATGGGTAACAATATGGTCTAACATTGACCGGCTTCGTGCCCGGAAGTAGATGGATTATGTGGTCGAATGTCCTAGGCGGAGGCATGTCGTTAGGCAGAGCAAAGATGCCCTTATGGGCCTCAAGAACCCGGCGACAATCAGTCGGCAGATCCGCGGAGAACTCTTGGTCAGCTTCTGAACCGGAAGGCGACCCCTCGTCAGGGTCCAAGGCGACGATTTCGTAGAATTCATGGTTCGAAGAAAATGACGCCAGCAGGACTAAGGAGTGCAGCGAAATCTTCTGTGGACCAGGCAGACTACCCTGTAAGATTACTGATTTTCTGTCTTGTTGGAACTCCAAGGTCTTGCCGACAAAGTCAGCAGATATCCGGCCTAGCGAATCCAGTCCATGCCGAGTATCACATCCCAACCATGAACATCCAGGCTGTGCAAATCTGTCAAAAAATCAGCCCCATGTATTGTTAATTTAGTTCGCCTAGAGATGTGGGAACATATGAGTGATGCGCCATTCCCGACATACACCCGGAAGGGACGGATGCGCGATAACTGCAGCTGCAAACTCTCTGCGAAGCGGGAATGGAGAAAATTGTGAGTACTTCCTGTGTCAATCAAAATTCGCACCTTTGTGACCCCGAGTTCTCCTACGACTTGGAAGGGAACCGATCGATTTCCTTCCGTGAGAGAATGAAGGTGGGAAATATCCTCTGTAATTAACTCCTCATCTTGCGGTTGGTCTTTATGCCCCTGTCCCGATTCCTCCCAGTCATCATCCCCTACGTAACACAACAACCTGGTAGTACAAACGTGGCCCGGCGTGTACTTCTCCGGACAATGCCAGCATAATCCCTTTCGCGAGTGCTCCGATTTCTCCGCATTAGACACATGGATCGGAGTAAAGCAAGGACGATCCTGCTCCGGGGGTTGCTGGCTCATTTTCGGCACCTGGGAAGAGCTGCTAGCCGGTGCGGAGGAAGGCAGCGTCGGCTGACGTGTAACTTTATTAGGCCACTGCTGTTTCTGCGACTACGTAGGTTGGTATCTCTATTCTTGATTTGCAGCCAAACGCAAGGCTAGCGCCATGGCCTCGGCCAACGACTGCAGTTGCTGCAGCTCTACTTTCTCCTAAATGGGCATTTTAATGCCCTCGATGAATACGAGAATTAAAATGTAATCCGGGACCCCTTCGATCCGATTTAAATATTTCTCAAATGTGTCAGGATACTCTGCGACGGATCCCGTTTGCACCAATTTGGCCAAAGGACTGATATAATTCCGGAAACTCTGCGGATCAAACCGATGGCGGACATCCTCCAAGAATTCAGCCCATGTGACGTAACGGTTGTTGTTTCTGTAGTTAAAATCCATTCTGCAGCCGGGGGATCGAAGAGCATTACTGCGTAGTGGAGACGATCCTCGTCCGGAATCATGATGTGATCAAAATAATACTCCACTCGTCAATCCAGTTCGTGGCGTCGGACCCGTAGAAATGTGGGGCGCGCATTTTGACCCTTTGATGCGAATCTGGACCATATTGATATTTGGATCGGTCCCGGGATACTGGCGGATCCCAACAAGATGCGCGGCGACGATGATCACGCCACCCCCGTTAGCGGGCTGCTGGTGGTCCCAGTTGGATAGGCGACGGGGCTGATATGGGAGAATTCTATTATCAACAGTCCCATCGTGTTGCCAATCGCATCCTCGCCTCGCATCATCACAACGTGAGAGGCTCCCACGCCTACCTCCTCTCGCACCCCTCCTGTCACGGAACCCTAGTAGGCGTTGCCGAGGGTTCGGGCCATGCTGAATATCATCAGTTTCCCTATAGTCTGCATATTCCCGATCTTCTGAATCGTAATCATCGTCAGGGAGATCGATAACACGTGCCTGCGGAAACTCCAGACTATTCACCTTTACTTCAAATTGATCAAAGCGTGCCATGATCCGATCAAATCCCTGGGTGTGCTGGTCGACCGCACCCGTGTCTGTCCACCGTTGACCACCGTTGTCACGGCGGTTCCCCAATGGTGGTCGACGTGCCGCACCGATGACTAGTTCTTGCGTATTCTCCCGGTCAGAAACAGCGGCGATCGCTTTACGTCGTCTACTGTATGCATGAGTTTGAGATGAAGCACCAGTTGTTAAGAGGACACCTCTCTTAACGAAGAATTCCCGTCACGAAACGAATCAACACACGAATCCGGCGTCCCTAAGCTTGGGATCGGCGGCTGAAAAACTGATGGCTGGTGCGGAAGAGGTTTCCGTCGGCAATGGGTAGGTTTGTTTGTGTATTGCACAAGTAATGTGGGAAAAATAATTCTTCATTGATTGAGTACTGAATTAATGAGAAGCCATATTTATAATACTAAAACCCTAGGGTTGGTTCGACCTAATCCTAAACATCGGGAAAGAACCAACCCTAGGATTTAGTATTATAAATAGGGCTTCTCATTAATTCCGTACTCAATTAATAAAGAATTATTTTGCCCACATTACTTGTGCAATACACAAACAAACCTACCTGCTGCCGACGGAAACCTCTTCCGCGCCAGCCATCAGTTTTTCAGCCGCCGATCCCAAGCTCAGGGACGCCGGATTCGTGTGTTGATTCGTTTCGTGACAGGAATTCTTCGTTAAGAGAGGTGTCCTCTTAATAGAGTAGTTCTAATCCCAAGCGGAGTACATGAATTTGACCCAAACTTGCGGTAAACTTGCGGTGCATTTTTGGCTATTCAGTCCATTAGATACAATTATTTATGTAGGTAAATTACACGTCGGTAATTTATTTTTAGTTATGTCCTTCTAAAATGTAATCGGTAATACCATCGGTTATTTATCTAGGTAATACCATTTTCTATCATAATTGTCTACAGATTGGATACCGTCGGTAAATGAACTTTTGTTTGTAGTGTGTTTTGTTCTCCATGCATTCTTACATAAGCGACTTGAAAGGAATGATTAGTGAAAGCGGATTGTGGATCAAGTTATATGGAAAGATAACCGAACCGGAATGATCAGTTAGCAAATGTCTTTGTCACTTAATCAAGCGCTCTCACTCTCGCTCGCCTCCAAAGTAATTTGTAAACTCCCAATTTTACACTATTTTAACAGTAAAGCGCAAGTTCGGGGTCGATCCCACAGAGAAGCTAGTGTATTAAGTGTGTGAGTTGTGTACAGGGGTTGGCTGCTGGCACGCTTTAACTTTGGGAGTTTTTAACTACTGAGTTTACCTTAGACAGAAAAGTAACTAACTACTTGATCAAAGAAATTTTAACTACTGGGTCAAGTGCTAAGGGCGAAAACGAATTAAAACAGTAAATGTGAGGATGGAAATGAAATTTTAAATATGAATCATTTTTGTGTTAGCTTTAGCTTCACACATGACTCATTTATCGATGTCCAACAGATCTATCTATTTAATGCATTACTTTAGTGCCACGATAAGAGTCACATTTTGTCATTTCAGTATGTCCTACAATAAGAGTCACTTTTACCATAAATGGTAAGTTGGCTCACATTCTATCAATTTATACCACTCATATTTTATTATAAATGGTAAGTTGGCGCCACGTCCGTCCCATTGAAGATAACCTATTTCCCTTTTTGAATTGTTTCAACCAAGATGACTCATTACTAAAATTAGAAACATCTTTTATTTATACTTCATTCACTCTATCTTATTTTACTCTATTCATTTAAAGCATAAAATAAAAATGTATAAAATCTTGTGCCGCTCAAGGAACTGGTCCTCTTCCTTGGGACAGTAGGAGTATATAAGTTGGTCGTATAGTCCACTAACTAATTATTTAACTCACTTTTTTGTATTTTTAAAATTTGTTCCATAACTAAATATGACTTCGATTATGAGACGGAGGTAGCACAATTTAATGGCACATCCTTGCTATATTTAATTATCAGTGTAATTAATTGCACATGTTTCTATGCTTTGACAAATTGGTAGGCGAGATACCGAAGGGGATTGAACATCTTACCTCCTTGACTTCTCTCAATCTTCGTCGCAATAGCTTGACAGGTATGATTTGTTTGCTACTCTGATTGAGTGATCAGTGTAATTTAAACTTAGTATTCAATTTTTAGAACTTTAAGTAAATTCAAACCCTATATCTTTTAATCCTTTTCTAGTTAATTTCACATAAGTGACTTATTTCTTTCAATTTCATCATTGTTATATACTCCCTCTTTAACTCACAAAACAACATTTTTCTTCTTTAACTCACAAACAACACTGCATAAAATCTCGTGCCGAAAAACAAATGTTTCATATTTTTTTGGACGGAGGGAGTATTTGTCAAGTAAATTTGTCAATTTCATAATTTGGATCATCTGGAACCTCTACTAATTACTATTGCTGGATTTTGGTTTGAATAAGTTGGCTTATATAAATTTGTACGTTCTTCCAAAATGGTACAACTCGGACCAAAATATAGAAAGTGAACATCTTGATTTGAGTAGGACATCCTAATATAACTAATTTATATCACACTGAGGAAAAATTGGATCTTGAAGAGTTGGAATGGAAATGTGGTTCAAGATTCGATGTTCTCTGTTTTATAAATCTCGCATGAAGTCATTTAAGTCTGTCCAATTATATGTTCAACGCAGGTTCCATACCCAACCAAGTTTGTAACCTCACTTCACTGAGAGAACTACGTTTGGGAGACAATAAGTTCAAAGGTATGTTTATATATGAGAGTGCTGGTTTTGATAAACAATAAGTTTGAAGGTATGTTTATATATGATTCAATTTATAGTTTGAGTCTTAAACGGTAATTTATTCGCCCCAATATTATCTCGTGCTTGAATTATTTGTACATGTTCGAATTATCTAGAGAATTCGAATTAACTCATACACCGTCATAATCACTTTCCATAGTCGAATTCGAATTTGAATTTGTCTAATTTAATGTTGTAACCAAATTCCAAATAAATCGTAAACTTAACTTATGTTAGCTATAACGCAAATTTTCTTAAATTGCTAACTTATCAACGCTATGCATTAAAAATGTCAACACAAATTTGTGTTGACAATTTATATATGAATGTCGACATAGTGTATTAAAATATCAACTAAGTTTATGTTGACAATTCCATGTCTACGTGTTGTCATTTTTAATATATTGCATTAATGAGTTAGTAGAGTTGACAACTTAAGAAAATTAGCAATTAGTAATAGATCACACATCTCTGTTCCTTTTACCATTTTACACATCTCTGTTCATTACTATAGTTGGATTTTGGTTTGAATAAACTACCTTATGAATTTATATGTTGTTCGAAAATGGTGTATCTCGCACAAAATACAAAAAACAAGGCTTTAATTTATCGAACTTTAATTATTTTTCCCCCCTTTTCTTCATTGAGGCACTTCTTTTTAGTACAAAGTTTAAGAAATAGATGTGTAGTGTGTTAAGTGGTAGGTAATAAAATAGATAAAGTAAAAAAAGAAAAAAATAGAGAGAACAAAGTAAAAAAAAGAATGAAGTAAGATATCGAATGAAGTGGGAAAGATAACTCAACTATGAAGGAACAAACTCAACTATGAAGCAACGGAGATAGTACTATTTAGTCTCGTCAACTCTTCCATGTTCAAACTTTAATTATTACTGTCCATGCTTTATCATTTTTTATAACAGACTCACACTCACAGGAGAAATTCCAACCTGTGTCACCAATGCTTCTCAGCTTACTTATATTGACTTGAGCAGCAATTCATTCACTGGCCCCATCCCCGACTTCGGTAACCTAAGACAGCTGCAATTCCTTTATCTAAGTGACAATAATTTGACTGGGATTGAATCGCCAAATCAAGAATTGGAGTTTCTCTCTGGTTTAGTAAACTGCCGAGAATTAGTTAGGTTGGATATTAGTAACAATCCGATGATGAATGGTATCCTTCCGGCTTCCGTTGGGAACTTGTCTACTTCTCTTTCCAGCTTTACAGCATCTAACTGCAGCATCAGAGGCATAATTCCTCCTGAATTTGGAAATTTGAGGATGTTGGAAGTTTTGGATTTATCCAAGAATCAACTCAAAGGATTCATCCCAACTACATTTTCAAAGGGTTGTAGGCTTCTGTCACTCGGCTTGAATGGTAATAAGTTGGAAGGAGCGTTACCCCGATCCCTCTCCAATTGTCGAAGTCTGCAGGTTCTTCATATTGGAAACAACAGAATACAAGACACCTTTCCGGTTTGGACTGGAAATCTCACTGATCTTGGCGTCCTCATATTGAGATCCAACAACTTTAGTGGTACCATTCCTTCTCTCACTTCCAATACTTCTCTTCCATTCCCCAAGTTGCAAGTTTTCGATATATCTCATAATGCATTCATTGGCTATCTGCCCCAAGAATATCTGAGGAATTTCAAAGGGATGATAGATGTACAAGAGAATCATCGAGGAGAATACGGGTTTCCGTTTCCGTTTCCGATTCCGTTTCGGATTCCGTTTCCGTTTCCGTTTCCGTTTCCCATTCCCATCGCTTATGAATATTCGTTTACATTAACAGTGAAAGGTTCAGATCAAGAATATAAGAGAATTTTGATAGCCTTGACAGCAATTGACATGTCATCCAACAGATTCTCAGGCACTATACCAAATTCCATAGGAAAATTGAATTCATTGATATACTTGAATCTATCTCACAATTGCCTCACAGGAGGTATACCTGCATCTCTTGGAAACATTACGAAACTCGAGTCGCTGGACTTGTCTTCAAACCGGTTGGAAGGTGAAATTCCAACAGAGCTTACAAAGCTCACATTTCTTTCTAAGGTGAACTTTTCTTTGAATAATCTTTCAGGAAAGATACCTCAATCCAGTGGCCAGTTTCCCACATTTGACAATACATCATATGTTGGGAATTCTGGACTATGTGGATTTCCATTAACACGAAAATGCGAAGAGCCTTCGCCTCCAGTGATGATGGGAGAAGGTGATCAAGATTATGGTATTCTAGAGGGATTCTGTTGGCAGGCTGTTGTTTCTGGTTATGGATGTGGATTTGTAATTGGTGGTATTGTGGGTTGTCTGATTTTTGGGTATGGAAGGCCTAAATGGTTGTTGGAATGGATCTACAGATTTTACAGGATAAAGATGAGAAGAAATGTGGCACCACAAAGAAGAAGAAGATAAGAAGGTTGAACATTTGATGTTGAATGTTGAATAATGAGCATTGTTGTTTTCTCACGTTTGTTTGCATCTTATGTTGAACTTTCTACTCTCCTTTGCAATTACACTTGTTTAGCATTCATGTGTTTTGGGCTTTTCGAATTAGATGGTTTGGGTCTCAAACGACAATTATTACTTGGGCTTATTTAACTGCTAAGACTTATTAGGTGTGATTAATAGCTCCTAATTTTCAGTGCAACGAAAGATAATATTATCAGATCAAAACTTCACTCGATTGAAAATGAGGATTAAGAAAAAATGATTTTTATGGACAATGAGGAAAAAGAAAGGTGGAATAAAAAGAATGGTAGACATAATCAAACAAGACCAATATTATAATAATGTTTTCATTTTTGCCTAAGAATATGTTCTTAAACAGTTTTATGAGATTTGAAAATAAATTTTAATACCCCTCCGTCTCATGTTACTCGCACTTTTTATTTTAAGCCGTAAATTTGAGATTGATTTTTTAGTGTAATTAAATTAAAATTTCAAGTGTAATTAGATATCACTTAATAAAGGAGCTATTAACTTAATCTATCATATTAATTAAATATATTAATTCTAACTTAAACTATAAATAATGTAAGTAGTTTGTGACGAGGCGAAATGGAAGAGTGCAAATAACATGGGACGGAGGAAGTATCTAAAAAAGTACTTCTCAACACATATCGTTTTGAATTGCATCTCTATTCAATTTTTTTCATTAACTAAAATTCTCTAATATCTAGCATATTATAGCACGATCATCCAAATATTTTCACATCGTATAAGCTTTTAAGACACTGCATCTTAACAGCTATAGAAACACTGTATGAGCTTTTAAAACATATCAATTCTTGAATAAGCTAATTAGTTAAGCTGCCCTGATTCCATTTTTCACTATAGTATCTTTGCTTAAGCAATTAAATACGAACCAATATAGTACTCTGACACTCTTCCCGTTCTAGTTAAGATACCAAACTTGCTGACTGACAAAATTTTAGAAATTGTTGTGTAATGTATCTGAATAGAGCTACGAAATACTATTGTTGAAATATAACATGTAGAGAAAAAAAGGTAATTGGGATATTAATGAAGATAGAATGAAATTGACAGGTAGTTGAATATATGTTGATACTGTTCTACGAATATACTTTTTCAAAAATTGTAAATGTATAATTTTTATTGAATTGACTAAAAACAAACAGATGGAATATTAATCTTAGCAAATATCCAATACTCCTCCGTCCCATTGAAAATGTCCACATTATTAAATGACACAAGAATGAGTTTGTCTCTATAAAATAGAAACAACCAAGAATGAGTTTGTCTCACATCGAAAGTGGAACATGAAACATTCAAGGATGTCTCTATAAAATAGAAACAACCAAGAATGAGTTTGTCCCACATCGAAAGTGGAACATGAAACATTCAAGGATGTCTCTATAAAATAGAAACAACCAAGAATGAGTTTGTGCCACATCGAAAGTGGAACATGAAACATTCAAGGATGTCTCTATAAAATAGAAACAACCAAGAATGAGTTTGTCCCACATCGAAAGTGGAACATAAAACATTCACGGATGTCACTATAAAAGAGAAATAACAAAGAATGAGTTTCATAAAAAAAACATTAAATAAAAAAAAATAAAAAATTCGCGCTAGGCGATTCGGACGCTGCAAAAAACCGCCTAGCGCTCGGCGGTTCCGTGGCGCTAGGCGGTGCGCTGGGCGATCCGGACACTGCAATAGCGCCGAGCGGATCGCCCAGCGCACCGCCTAGCGCCACGGAACCGCCGAGCGCTAGGCGGTTTTTTATTCCGGAAATCGCTGGGCGGTTGCAATAGAACCAGCCCATTAATCAATCTCATTCTTGTATAGAGGAGGACGAAGAAATTGTCATCTGGATGATGAAGGAATACCAAGACGAGAAAGCAATCTTAGACCGTAGTGTACAAGTTGAGTACTTCTGATTTTCAGTTTGATTTTGATTGGGATTATGTGTGTTGGTCCAATTGAACTTTTCAAAGATGGGACATTTTGATGTTACTGAATAAACATCGGCTCATCTACTACTCCAACAAGACAAGAACTATTCTCACTCAACAATTTCGGATTCTCTACTTTCGTTGCTTCAATGCATGTGCTCTTCGTCTTGTCTCTGTGAATAGCCGTGGATTTAACGTCAATACAATTTGTGGAATTAATGCAATCTATTTAGCTTCATAAATAGGAATTATTTAATGGACACTTAAAAATAAACAAGGAAATAAATCTTCAAACATAATCTACATTCTAATGAAAAATAATTTAAAGGAAAAAAGCTACTAAAAGAAAAGACTGATTAAGTACAAACGTCAATATCAATCTATAAACTCACTATTTTCCGATCTGCGTTTTTAAATTTAATTTTTGAGGTTTTGAGTTTTAATTTAGCTTTTATTTTATGTTTTTACAATTTTATAAAGGACAATTTAGCCTCGAGCCAATTGTACACCCCTCGTAATATTATCGGGCCAGGATGTGGAAGTCTTCGGTCAGGGTTTCAACCTTTTTTGCGTGAATAAATTCATAATTAGATTTATTAAAGCCCTAATTCTTATTCACCTGCTCTGCCTCTTCTCCACTAATGGGGCGTGATTTCTTCCGAATTCTGCCATCAGAATTAACGACCAACATCCTCTCACGCCTCCCATTCCGAAGCGTTGCAATCAGCAAATGCGTTTGCAAATCATGGCTCAATCTGCTCAATTCCGACTACGGCAAAATAAAACCCCCTCCCGCCCTAGTTTGCTTCAAGAGGAACCCATCTCATTGCACGATTTTCGAAATCAAAGACAAAGACGAAGCCGATTATGAGAGCCACGATCTTCACTACATTCCGCTCACAGATTTCGATATCCCTTTCAGAATCAGTGCAACGGAATGCACCACTGCTAATGGGTTGCTTCTTCTATACTCAAACAAGACCAATATTATAATAATGTTTTCATTTTTGCCTAAGAATATGTTCTTAAACAGTTTTATGAGATTTGAAAATAAATTTTAATACCCCTCCGTCTCATGTTACTCGCACTTTTTATTTTAAGCCGTAAATTTGAGATTGATTTTTTAGTGTAATTAAATTAAAATTTCAAGTGTAATTAGATATCACTTAATAAAGGAGCTATTAACTTAATCTATCATATTAATTATATATATTAATTCTAACTTAAACTATAAATATTGTAAGCAGTTTGTGACGAGACGAAATAGAAGAGTGCAAGCATGGGACGGAGGAAGTATCTAAAAGTATGTTCTCAACACATTTTTTTGAATTGCATCTCTATTCAATTTTTTTCATTAACTAAAATTCTCTAATATCTAGCATATTATAGCACGATCATCCAAATATTTTCACATCGTATAAGCTTTTAAGACACTGCATCTTAACAGCTATAGAAACACTGTATGAGCTTTTAAAACATATCAATTCTTGAATAAGCTAATTAGTTAAGCTGCCCTGATTCCATTTTTCACTATAGTATCTTTGCTTAAGCAATTAAATACGAACCAATATAGTACTCTGACACTCTTCCCGTTCTAGTTAGGATGCCAAACTTGCTGACTGACAAAATTTTAGAAATTGTTGAAATTTTAGAAATTTTAGAAATTTTAGAAATTGTTGAGAAAAAAGGTAATTGGGATATTAATGAAGATATAGTGAAATTGACGGGTAGTTGAATATACGTTGATACTGTTTTGCGAATATACTTTTTCAAAAATTGTAAATGTATACTCCCTCCGTCCCACATAATTTGGGACACTTTGACCGGGCACGGGTTTTAAGAAATGTAATGAAAAGTGAGTTGAAAAAGTTAGTGGAATGTGGGTCTTACTTTTAAATATTAGTTTTATAATTAAATGTGAGTATGAATGAGTTAGTTGAATATGTGGTCCACTACCAAAAATAGTAAAAGTGAAATTGGTCAAATTATGTGGGACGACCCAAAATGGAAAACTGGGTCAAATTATGTGGGACGGAGGGAGTAATTTTTATTGAATTGACTAAAAACAAACAGATGGAATATTAATCTTAGCAAATAGCCAATACTCATCCATCCCATTTAAAAAGTCCATAATATTAAATGACACAAGATATTAGGTGAGCAGATGTGTATGATAAAATAAAATGAAAAAAAGTAATTGGATATTTTAATAAAAAGAGGAGAGAGAAATTTGTTTCTAAATATGAATAGTGGAGATTTTAAGTTGGATAAAGAAAAAATGAAAGATGGAGTGGAACAGAGGAGAACTATTATTTGTCAAAAGTATCATAAATTTCCAACTACGTCGAGTGGTTCCCACACGCATAACAAAGTTGACGATGAACATTTGCATTTAATGAAAGCTAGACTACATTATCGTGTCCACATGCATTTCTCTTTCTAGTATTAACTCCCTACATAAGTTTATTCTAATTTCAACCAAATAAAACGACATAAATTTACAGCTCTTAGTCATTCTTCTTCTTTTTTTAAGCATATTTAAAATGGTACGATAGGAGAGAAAATGATTCCACAGTTTGTACTGCTAAAAATCGTAAATATATATCCAAGGTGTAACTATATATAACTATATTAGAACAAGATAGAATCTAAATTATTATATTTTCATGTGGACCTAAGTTCAAGTTCATATATTATTTTAACTATATTAGAACAAGATAGAACGTAATGATTACCACCAAAGTGTTGTTTTCAATTGAAAAATTAGATGAATCCATACAAGTGGACCTAAGTTCAAGTTCATATAAGTCAAGAAACAATAGACAGTTTCTCTATACGTGGAACTGTTCTTAGCATTTTTCTGGCCATGCATTTAATATGTGGACCTAAGTCCATTTATGATTTTGTATATTACATTGAGTCTACATTTAAGTTTTTTTATAGATATTTATGAACACTCAATTATTTGATTATATACACGATGCATCTATTCGAGTTAAATTGTGATGATTAATAGATTTTTTGAGAAATAATAAACACTAAAATTGGAAATCTTGTTAAATGATTGCAACTTGAAAATGAATATTTTATTGTTGAGAAGACAAAAATCGTAATGATATATAAGAACCAATAGTATCAAAATATCCTCGAATATATCCAAGGTGTAACTATATCCTCGTTTCGACCCACTCTAAGTGGAGCATTTCTAATTCAGTAGAGAATTCGGAAATGTGTTTCTATATTTGAAAAAAAGTCTTAAAGAGAAAATAAAAATGAGTAGTGTATTATTAGGGTTCGTTGGAAAAATTAGATGCTTCCATATAAGTGGGGACCTAAATCCACGTTATGTTTTTGTATTTAATATGAAGACCTATATAAGTCAAGAAGCAATAGACAGTTTCTCAATATGTGGAAATGTACTTAGCACTTTTTCTGGCCATGCATTTAATATGTGGACCTAAGTCCATGCTATGTTTTTGTATTATACGTAGACCTAAGTCAACCTTTTGTTTTTGTAGGTCAATTAAATCTATATTCACGTTATGTTTTTGTATATTATGTTGACCTAATTAGGTCCATGCATGGTGGACCTAATTGAACACTCGATTATTTTATTACATTCACGATGCATCTATTCGAGTTAAATTGTGGCTATGATTAATGTTGGTTTTAATGAAGATCAAAACGATCAACGAAGCAAGAATAGAAAGTAGGGTTTGTATCCGGGAAGAAGATGAATCTTTGAGGGTGAAAAAAAAGGAATATTATTGATCTATTCAATCGTGTACACACTCAGAAAACTGAAGCTCAAAAAAACTTCTTCAACAAACTAACTATCCTTCTATTTATACAACAAGCAAGAAACGAGCTAAAAAGAAAGTGAACAAGACTTCACTTTAAAAATCAGTTATAACTACCAACTACCTAACAGCTAGTTGCTCAAACTTTTCTTGAGCTTCTTGCTTCAATGCGTTGAACCACACCTTAAGTGCCATGCACTTCCATGCAGCTGCATTGATTGTGCTAAGCCACAACTTCTACAAATAATATATTATTTGAGAAATAGTAAACCCTAAATAGGAAATCTTGTTATATGATTGCAACTTGAAAATGAACACTTTTCTTAGCTAACTTCATTCTTGAGAAGACAAAATATCTCCATTTCATTTATTTTTTATTACTCCCTCCATCCCCTAATGATTGTCCACTTTAGTTTTGGTACGGATTCTAAGAAATATTAACGAAAGTGGATTTAAAAGGTCAGTGGAATATGAGTTTCACTTTTATATATTAGTTTTATAATAAAATATGAGTTAAATGAGTTAGTGTTATGTGAGGTATACTTATCACTTGTGGTAATAAGTGAAAGTGGACAATCAATGGGAGGCGGGAGTACTATTTAATACCCTCTTTCTTTAACAACTTCATCATCATTCCAATTTACTACCACTTTCATGGATACCTCTTTCTTACTTCCTTTTTCACTCATGCTTTTGATTACATTAAACATCTTCTTCACCCTCACCTCATCCTCAACACTAACCGATTTCTCCACCGATCAAGACGCTCTACTTGCGTTCAAAAATGCCATCATTGTCGACACAAATGGCGTCTTGAGCAACAGCTGGCTCACCAACACTTCCATATGTGACTGGAACGGCGTCTCATGTGGTATCAAACACCACAGGGTGACAGCTCTCAACCTCTCGAACTTCGCCCTCCATGGAAAGCTCACTCCACATCTGGGAAACCTAACGTTTCTCCAGTCCTTGGACATCAGCTCCAACAATTTCATAGGTGCCTTACCCGCGGAGCTGTCTAAACTACGCCGTTTGAAGCAAGTAAACGCAACATCTAACAACTTTACCGGAGAAATACCGAGAGGTATCCTTACAAATATGTCTTTATTGGAAGACATTGATCTGGGGTTTAACCAGCTATCAGGCGAGCTCCCAAGTGATATATGCAATAATGCTCCGAAACTGAAGAGATTATTTCTCAGTGTCAATCAAATATATGGAAATATTCCAAGGAATATATATAAGTGCAGCAAGATGGAGGAGTTATATCTTAGCAGGAACAACTTAACAGGTGCGAAAACTCTATTAGCCCGGAATTTGTGCTTCATATATTATTTTAAGACAAGTATCTTAATTTTGAATTTTGTGATAATAATTAGGACAATTGATTACTAATATTATGAATTTTGATTTTTTTTCACTGGCTTAAAACTTGTTGTAAAATTCATGAACTTTATTGTAATTTGTTGTAATAAACAATCCCGGCCAAATGTTATTCCCATGTGGCTGTCGGATAATCTAGTGCAAATCAAAGCGCTTATCTACACAAAAGAGGTTGTTTTGGTATATATTAAAAGTAATTTTAGATTTTACATTTCATATTTTCTCTCTTCTAATAATTTTGTTCCGCTGCTCTGTTTCTCTCCCAACTCTCTCTGCAAATCATTTGCCATCGCCGTCACTCTTCTAACTCTCCTTCTGTCTTCCTTCTAACTCACTCTCTCTCTCCAAATCCACCTACACCGTCACTCTCTGAAAATCTGCCATCGCCGTGTCTCTGCTAATCCGCCCTAATTATCATCAATTGGACAACCCAGATTACCTAGGTGGGAAAATTAATGATGCCTAAATATTTTGAAGATATTGAGCTGATTGTTTGCATCACGAAAGAAGCATTTTTTCTTCTTTTTTCATGGATTATTATTGAGTAAAGGTTAATTTTGGTCATAAACATATTACCAAAATATGAATTTGGTCAAAAATATTCATTTTTTCTCAAAAATAGGTCCATAACTAATTAAATCCTTGTCGGAGCGGTATTTTTAGACGGTCCTGTCAAAATTAACGGTAATACCACTGTGCAATTAGCGTCGACTGTTAGTTTTTTATGGAACCATCGAGCAGAAGGACTACTTCGTCGACATTTTCATTTGTTAAGGACCTGTTTTAAAGTGAATGTTTTAGACCAGATTCGTATTTTTGTCATATGTTTAGGACCAAAATTGACATTTACTTATTATTATTTCATGATTTTAGGATTCTTTCACATACTTTCTTATAAAATTTTGTAAGTAACTTTGTCATTTTAGGTGACATACCAAGACAAATTGGGCACCTCTCATCAATATTAGAGTTGGATCTATATTCTAATAAGTTGGCAGGTATGTTTATAAACTCGTAGATTGTTAGTCTATTACATTATACTTCATATTTCTAATAAACATTGCTACATTTATTGTGTTTTTAACCCCTTTATTTAACTAATTCAAGGAGCCTTCACATTGATTTAATAATTTGAATTAACCTTATTTGACATATTTTGATAGGAAATATTCCCTATTCTCTCTTCAACCTTTCCTCATTGGAATTCATGGACCTCTCTGGAAATAACCTAACTGGAAGCATACACACAAATTTGGACCATTTACAAAACCTCCAAACACTGAATCTTGCCATGAATAACTTAACAGGTGAGTGGAACAACTTATCTAGTACTCATTTGCCCCCACTTCATAATTGGTTATTTACATTTCCTTAACAGAAGCTGCTTCTGTTTATACTACTACTGTCTACTATTTAGTTTTCCCCCTGTCCCAATAAATATAAAACATTTGGTTTTCGGCATGAGATTTTATAAAGTTTTGTTACGTGAGTTAATGAAAAGAGAGTAAAGTGAGATAAATGATAAAGTAGAGATGGTCTTACTACTACCATTTTAAGAAGCGTTTCACTTTTAATAGGACAACCCAAAAAAAGAAAATGCTTTCATTTTTAATGAGACAGAGAGAGATTACTCTTTCGGGCCCGAATACTTTTAATTTATTGCTAAGATAATAAGACCCAAAGGAATAACTAATAGTAATTGATGGAGTACGTACTAAACAAGCCAGCACAAAGCCCGAGAAAGAGTATTAGTTCGGCATGACCAAAGAGTTCGGCTAAGAGTTCAGTTCGGCACAACCAAAGAGTTCGGCCTCAGCCTACAGCTCGGTAAAAGCCAACCAATCAAGCTCTGCCCTCAGGTCGGCATCAAGCTCTACTCTCAGCATCGGCAAAAGCTGCTCGGCAATACCGAACTGGGAGACACGATCTATCTAGTGGTGGACCCATGCAGGCTCTCATGACCTCCACGACATCCACGACATAATTACTGATGATGTAAGCCACCGCCTAATTAGTGGCCATGCAGGATCTCATGACCTCCGTGACCTCCACGACTTAGGGTGGTGATGCAAGCCACGATCTCAGTTCTATATATAAACGGAACTTAGATCCGATAGAGGATTCACCAACTCTAGAGAGAAAATATCATATAGCAAGCTTGTATTTGTAAGCTGTAGAAAACAGATCAAGCAATACAACTCTGCTCTCTTTTCTTCCCGTGGACGTAGATTTACCTCAGTAAATCGAACCACGTAAATCTCTGTGTTGTGATCTCTACTTTCCTGCATTTACTACCACCAAAAATTCGCGGATTCATCACTGGCGCCGTCTGTGGGAAACGAAGAACCAAATCTGTGATAAAGCGAATTTTTGACCCTTTTTCCACTACAAAAAAAAAAAATGCATGCCAGATCGCACAACTCCCGTGCCTCCGTCCGTGATGACCATGAGGAAGCTAACCCAGCAGCCCATAGGCCTGGAAAGCAGCCTCGTGAGAAGTCTGTATCCAGTTCTCACGGTGAAGGAACAAGCCGCTCAAAAGGTCCACACACCGAGTCTTCCCAGCAGCCTGATTTGAATGAGGCTGTCAAGCTGTTCTTGGCTGAGAAGCAGGAGGAGTTCTTAACCTTCCTGCAAAAGAGCCAACAGCCGAAGACGAAAACGGTAGATTCTCCTTCCTCATCCAGACATGAAAGTCACCACCGCAGTAGTGCCGTGTCTTCCAGGAAGAAGAATCCTCAACCCCGACATGTTCCTGTTTCTCCTCGGCACCGGAATCACAGGAGAACTCCTTCTCCTCCGTACCGAAGAGATGTCGGGTTCGCCATGTACGGAGCATTAAAGACTCCGTTCTCGGACGATATCATCCGAACTCCTTTGCCGCGGAACTACCGGATACCGTCAACGACTTATGACGGGCTAGTGGATCCTCATGACTTCTTGGGATGCTATCAATATAATATGGCGAACCAGGGTCTCAATGAGGTCCACATGTGCAAGCTGTTCCCCGAGTTGCTCATCGGGAACGCCAGAAGGTGGTTCGACAGCCTTCCTCAGGACAGCATTCGATCCTACCGAGATCTAATGGATGCTTTTCATAGGAGGTTCTTTCAGAAAGCGGAAGTCCGAATTACCTCGGCTCAGCTGCTTTCTATACGTCAAGGTCGCGACGAAAAGATCAGCGACTTCCTGACGAGATTCCATAAGGAATGCCTACAAGTAGATAATCTCAATGATCTACTTGTCATTTCGGCATTCCAAAATGGAATCCTGCCCGGAGCTCTCTACAGAAAGCTCGTGGAGTGCGGCCCGCAAACAGCTCAAGAAATGTGGGACATTGCGGACCAGTTTTCTCGTGCGGATGAGGCAGACCGTCGAAAACGGTCTTTAGACAGCTCATCCCAAGAAGAGAAAAAGAAGCCCGATCAAAGCGGCCAGGTGCTTCCTCGCCGAACTCCTTTTGAAAGAATTCAAAGGGCACCGGTACAAGGCAGATTGGGGCCACGGCTCAATCCTGAGAAGCCGCCCGCTCAGTTCATACCATTAAACAAGTCAAGAACGGAAATTTTCGAACTACATTCCGATATGTTCGAAAAACCAAAGCGGATGACGAAATCAGCCGCGCGGCGACCTCAGGATCAATATTGCTCCTTCCATCAAGCCCACGGTCATGATACCGAGGAGTGCCGAAATTTGGCTGCAGGTATTGATGTTCTTGTGAAAACAGGAACGTTAAAAAAATACCAAAGCAAGCAGCCGAAAAAGAACAAAAAGCAGAGAGGTGCGAACTGCAATCCTCAGGATCCGAAAAGGCATGAAGATCCCGAAGACGACGACGAGCCGCAATATGATGGAGTAATCCAGACTATTGATGCTCTCCCTGCCGGGAAAATTAAGTCGTCCCTAAAAGCAGAACGCAGAGGTTCCAATCAAGAGGAGCCGACACATAAAAGGCTGAAGAAAGACGAAGTGATTACATTTTCAGATGCCGATCCCGTCCCGGCCATCTCTCCTCACCAAGACGCTATTGTCATTCAAGCCGGAGTGGCAAACAAACTGATCCACAGAGTATTTGTGGATACAGGAGCGTCAGTCAGCGTTCTTTTTAAAGAATGTTTTGATAAAATGGAAGTGGATCCAGCTCGGCTCAGTCCGGCTCCACTTCCTCTGAAAAGTTTCGCCCAGGAAGACACCCGCCCTGAAGGTATTATCAGCCTTCCGATCACGGTGGGAAAAGCGCCTACAAGCTCCAATACGATGATCGAGTTCTTTGTGGTAAAAGCTCGGTCCCCGTACAACATCATCCTGGGGAGAGACTGGCTCAACACAGTTCGGGCCGTTTGCTCTACTTATCACCTCACCATCAAGATCCCCACTAAAGGTGGGATAGCGGTCATCCGAGGTGATCAAAAGAGAGCAAAAGAATGTTTGCAGATTGCGCTTAAAAGTGCCGAGCAATCAGTTCGGCACCATCAAGCATAGCAATCACAGCAACCGGAGTCAGAGGCAAGCGAGATGGCCGAAGTCACTTCAGAGCCGAACTCAATGACCGTTCGGTTATACGATGACGATCCATCCAGAACGGTCAAGATCGGCTTCGCAGGAACGCCTCTACTCCGAGAAAAGACCATTCAGCTCCTCAAGGAGTACAAAGATGTCTTTGCATGGTCTTCGTTGGACATGACCGGAGTGCCCCCCGAGGTAATCACTCATCGGTTAAATATTGATCCTTCAATCCGGCCAGTAAAACAGAAGCAAAGACTCTTTGCGGCAGAAAGAAGCCAAGTCATCCATGACGAAGTCCGCCAATTACTAAAAGCGGATGTACTATTCGAGGTGAAATATCCTTCGTGGGTGGCCAATCCTGTCATGATCAAGAAAAAGGAAGGAGGATGGCGGATGTGCATAGATTTTACCGATCTAAACAAGCACTGTCCTAAAGATTGCTATCCCCTTCCGAATATAGATAAAAAAGTAGAAGCTTTGATCGGCTTCGAAATTTTCTGTTTTCTTGATCTATACAAAGGATATCACCAGGTGTTGATGGATGAGAGTGACGCTCCGAAAACAGCTTTCATTACCGATTTCGGCATTTTCGCTTATAAAAAGATGCCATTCGGTTTAAAGAATGCCGGAGCCACTTATCAAAGGATGGTAGACAAGCTTTTTCGGCACCTAATCGGAAAGCAGGTTGAAGTGTATGTCGACGACATAGTTGTCAAAAGCAAAAGCACTTCGGAGTACGAAGACAACCTCAAGTCCACTCTCAACGTGCTCAAGAAAGCCAACCTCAAACTTAATCCCCAAAAGTGTACCTTTTTGGCAGATTCGGGAAAGTTTCTGGGTTGTTGGGTTTCAAAGGACGGACTCAAGGCAAACCCCTCAAAAGTTCAAGTCGTTCAGGACATGGCAATGCCGAAGTCCATACATGACGTGCAAAGGCTAACCGGATGTCTAGCCGCACTGAATCGATTCCTTTCCCAAGCAGCCGAAAAGCAACTGCCGTTCTTCAAGGTGTTGAAAAAGGCACCAAAGTTCGAGTGGGGAGCCGAGCAGAAAAAGGCCTTTGACGAGCTCAAAAGTTATCTAGCCGAGCTTCCTATTCTCTCTGCTCCAACCGAAGCCGAAGTAATATTCTTATACTTAGCGGCATCGGATCAAACCATCAGCGCGGTGCTTGTACGAGAAGAAGGCCTAAAGCAGTTTCCCATCTACTTTACAAGCCGAGCATTAAGAGGTCCAGAAACAAGGTATCAACCTCTGGAAAAAATTGCTCTGGCGTTAGTAAATGCAGCAAGGAGACTGCGGCCATACTTCTACGCTCACAAGGTATGCGTCTTAACCGATCTGCCTCTTCGGCAAGTTTTGACCAAACCAGAAGCATCAGGCAGAATCGCCAAATGGGCCATAGAGCTGGGAGAACACTCAATCGAGTATCTACCTCGGAAAGCTATCAAGGGACAAGCCTTGGCAGATTTTCTTGCAGAAGCAAAGTTCGATCAAGCAATTCCTGTTATTGCCGAACAGAAGAATTCTGCCAATGCCGAACTAGTACAGCCCTTGGAATCCGAAGTAGAGCCGCCGGACTGCTGGAGCGGATTCGTAGATGGAGCTTCAAACAAGATGGGAAGTGGAGCTGGTATTTTACTTGTCGCTCCCGACGGACACGAGGTAACCTACTCACTTCGGTTCCTATTCCCCACTACTAATAATGAAGCCGAGTACGAAGCCCTCCTGGCCGGACTCCAGTTAGCGCAAAGTCTGCTCGTCAAATCTCTCAAAGTCCATTGTGATTCACAAGTCATAGTAAATCACATGTTGGGTACAAGTGAAGCTCGTGACGAGAGAATGAAGGAGTATTTGGACAAAGCGCAAAGCATCAGCCGAAGTTTCTCCTATTTTCGGATAATCCGCATTCCCAGAGCGGAAAATAGCCGAGCAGATACCTTAAGTAAGTTGGCCTCAGATCCGAGCTCAAAGGCGGAAGAATTAATGCATCGAAGCATTGATGAAGCCGAGGTACATTCAGTATCCAGCTCGCCGAACTGGATGACGCCGATCTTGCAGTATCTGGATCAAGGACAATTGCCCGAGGATAGGAGAGAAGCTCGGAAGATCACGTGCCGAGCACTTCGGTACGAACTTCATGAAGGAGTCCTCTTTAGAAAGTCTTACCTCCAGCCATTATTGCGGTGCGTAGGACCAGAAGAGACGGACTACATCCTCAGAGAAGTTCATGAAGGATCGTGCGGTAGCCACATCGGAGCCAGAGCTTTAGCTAAAAAAGTTCTGAGATGGGGATATTATTGGCCAACCTTGGTACAAGAAGCAGTGCAGCTCGTCAAGACCTGCCCGAAGTGCCAAATCCATGCAAATATCCCAAAGATGCCGCAGACCGATCTATCCACTATGCAGAGCCCTTGGCCTTTCATGCAATGGGGCATAGACATAGTGGGACCACTTCCTCAAGCTCCTCGGCAAATGAAATTCCTAATCGTTGCCGTGGACTACTTTACGAAGTGGGTGGAAGCTGAACCATTAGCTACGATAACGAGCTCGAAGGCATTGGATTTCGTCTGGAAGAACATAGTGTGCCGATTCGGCATACCCCACATCCTCATCTCGGATAACGGGACTCAGTTCACCGACAAGACGTTCAAGAATTGGTGCCAAGAGCTGAATATTCAACAGCGGTTCACTTCGGTCTCTCATCCACAAGCAAACGGACAAACGGAGGTAACAAATCGTATCCTGGTGAAAGGGTTAAAAGCTCGGTTAGAACAAGCCAAAGGACAATGGGTAGAAAATCTCCCTCAAGTCCTATGGTCCTACCGAACTACACCCACAATCTCCAACGGTGAAACTCCGTACAGTCTGGTGTACGGCACTGAAGCCGTAATTCCGGTGGAGATCGGCGTACCCAGTCCCCGAACTCTAAATTTCTCCTCAGAAATGAATGACGACGGACTGAGAGCCGAGCTAGATCTTGCCGAAGAAAGAAGAGAATTGGCATGCATAAAAGCAGCCAAGTACAAGGAGCAAGTAGCCCGGTATTACAACCAAAGGGTGAAGAAGCTGCAATTTCAAGTGGGAGATCTCGTCTTGAGAAACAACGAAGTAAGCCGAGCAGAAAAGCTGGGCAAGCTCGAACCCACATGGGAAGGTCCGTATCGGGTGTCAGAAGTCCTCGGCAAAGGGTCTTACAAATTGGCTCACATGTCAGGAGAACAGGTACCCCGAACATGGCACATTTCCAACCTCAAAAAGTTCCATTTGTAAGAGACAGTCCGGTCAGTCAGTCTTGAGTCCTGTTCGGTCAATGTGCTTTCTTTGGTTTGCTTGGTCTTTATTTGTCTCTGTGCGTTTTGTCTGTGTGTTTTGTCTGTCTCTGTGCGTGTCGTCTCTTACAAATGTTACTGAGGTATCTTGTTCTTCGAAGGCTGATCCCCTTCTTAGAACATGTACAAGCCAACGATTGAGAGTCAAAGCTTCTACAGAAGATACAAGACCACAATTCAGCTTAAACAAGCAGTTCGTCTGAAACGAGCTGCAATAAGCCAACGATTGTGAAGTCCAAGCTTCTAAAGAGGATACAAGACCACAATTCGGCTTAAAAATCAAGCACTTCGTCTGAAACGAACTGCAACAAAAGTCCGATTCTCGCGATAAAACTTGCCTGAATTAGGACAAGGGAAAGTCCGATCCACGCGATAAAACTCGCCGAATTAGGACAAGGGAAAGTCCGATCCCCAAATTAGGACAACGGAAAGTCCGATCCGAGCGATAAAACTCGCCAAATTAGGACACAAGCTTAGTCCGGTCAAAGATGTTTATTTCATCAGACCAAAGACAAGCTTAGTCCGGTCAAAGATGTTTATTTCATCAGACCAAAGACAAGCTTAGTCCGGTCAAAGATGTTTATTTCATCAGACCAAAGACGAGTCCGGTCAAAGATGTTTATTTCATCAAAACCAAGGACCAAGTCTGGTCAAAGAAGAGTTCACTTCATAAGACCGAGGACAAACATCAACTTACCCCGTACCATTATCCAGGATGCCGAAGTGATTCACTTCGCTCTTCGGGGGGGGTAGTGATGGAGTACGTACTAAACAAGCCAGCACAAAGCCCGAGAAAGAGTATTAGTTCGGCATGACCAAAGAGTTCGGCTAAGAGTTCAGTTCGGCACAACCAAAGAGTTCGGCCTCAGCCTACAGCTCGGTAAAAGCCAACCAATCAAGCTCTGCCCTCAGGTCGGCATCAAGCTCTACTCTCAGCATCGGCAAAAGCTGCTCGGCAATACCGAACTGGGAGACACGATCTCTCTAGTGGTGGACCCATGCAGGCTCTCATGACCTCCACGACATCCACGACATAATTACTGATGATGTAAGCCACCGCCTAATTAGTGGCCATGCAGGATCTCATGACCTCCGTGACCTCCACGACTTAGGGTGGTGATGCAAGCCACGATCTCAGTTCTATATATAAACGGAACTTAGATCCGATAGAGGATTCACCAACTCTAGAGAGAAAATATCATATAGCAAGCTTGTATTTGTAAGCTGTAGAAAACAGATCAAGCAATACAACTCTGCTCTCTTTTCTTCCCGTGGACGTAGATTTACCTCAGTAAATCGAACCACGTAAATCTCTGTGTTGTGATCTCTACTTTCCTGCATTTACTACCACCAAAAATTCGCGGATTCATCAGTAATAACCTTATAAATCTTCAATCGGATCAAGTTGTTTCTATTATTATTCCTTTCGGAAAATGTCTTATTTTCATACAAATCGATAGGTGGAGTTCATTGGATCAAGTTGTTTCTACTATTATTATTCCTTTCAGAAAATGTCTTATTTTCAGACAAATTGATAGGTGGAGTTCCGAAGGAGATTGAAAATCTTACATCCTTGACTTCTTTGTACTCCCTCCGTCCCATAATAGATGTCACACTTTCTTTTTTAGTTTGTCCTATAAAAGACGCCATATTTTCATTTTTAGAAAAAGTTCTCTCTCACATAAATATAAAAATAATATTTTCTCTATCTATTTAACACGCAAAACAAACCTCCTAAAATTCCGTGCCGTCTATAAGTGTGGCATCTTTTGTGGGACGGATAGAGTATCTTTTTAGTAATCGCTTGACAGGTATAATTTAATTACTACTTCAATTTAAGAATTACTACATTTAGTACTCTTTAACATTCCTGTATAAATATTTTGTATTCCTTTTTGGGACGTTATGGCTAAACTTAATTATTTTCTTTTTAGAATAAATTAACATTCCCTAAAAAGTATGAACTAATTCTTTTTTGTCCGTTCCTAACAAGTATATACTTTCTAATTTTTGAAACGTCTTTCTCTCTAATGAAGTGGTACTCATTCTCTACTAATCATACTTTAATAAAAAAAATTCTACATCTCTCTTACTTTATCATTTACGCATTAAAACCTGTGCCGAACCAAATGTTCGTACCTTTCAGAGACGAATGGAGTAATTAATTATTGCATCCATCCCACAATAGTAGTCACATTTGATGTGGGCACGTATTTTAAGAAATGTAAACGATAGTGGGTTGAAAAAGTTGGTGGAATATGAGGTCCATTTTTTTATATTGATTTTATAATAGAATGTGAGTGAAGTGAGTGAAATGTAAAACCTACATACTATTTTTGGTAAAAGTGAAATATGACTCTTATTATGGGATGAACTGAAATGACAAAATATGACTTTTATGGTGGGACGATGGGAGTATCTCTCTATTTATCGACTTTATTTTTTTTTCATTTAATTCTCAAAACATCATTTTTAAATCTCATGAACGAAAGGAACTCTCACTTAGAGCACCCGCAACGCAGGCCGCGGGAATTCCGCGTGTCGTTCCTCCGGAACGAAAGCGTAGCGGAACGCGTTGCGGCGCTGCGTTTCGTCGTGGTGCCGTTCCCATGCAGTCCCGGGTACCGTCGGCACGACTCGCGGCACGGTCTGTGCCGCCACGCGCTTCGGCGACGTGGCTCTCCCCGCGTCGTGCGTGATGCCCACTCGCCGGCCCGCGAGTGGGCGACGTCACGTGCTGACGCAATAATTATTTTTTTTTTAAATCAAGTTTATATAAAAAAAAATTTAACGGTAATATTACCGTTTTTTATTTTTTAAAATTTTTATTTTATTTTCTTATTCTATAAATACTCCTAATTCATCCTCATTTCACACACAACTACACATCTATTCTTCCTAAATCAACTTCATTTCCTCTCCAATTTTCATATTCAATCTCTTCACAAAATGTCCGGCGACGGCAACTACGGCGGTGGCGGCTCCGGTGGGTGGGATCTCAACGCGTTCGGCGATTGGGAGACCATGTACAACACACTTGGTGGTTCCGGTTCGTCGACGCCGGGCACCCAGGGGTCGGCGACGCCGGGTGGTACCAACCACCCACTTTCGATGTGGATGCATACGCTCGACCCTCCCTCGCGGCCTTCTCAGGGATTGTCCCAGATTCGGGAGGATATTCCCGTTGAACCCACCCAGGGAGGAGGCCGAGGCGGGCGAGGAGGAAGCCGAGGCGGTGGAAGCTCCAATGCTGCGTCGGAGGCGGCCGAGGAGGAGGCGGAGGAGGAACAGGAGGATCTGGGCCGGCATCCGTACAGTAACGAAGAAACAAAGGCGGTGTACAACGCCTGGCTCACGTGCTGACGCTATTATTATTTTTTTTAAGTTTAAGTTGTACTTTTTTTAATGTTATGTGTTTTTTAGTAAAGTGTGTTTGTTTTAATTGAATTGGGTTGGAAATAAAAATAAGAAATGAAATTGAATGAATAGTAATTTAAGGAACGGTTAAGGAACGGATAAGAAACGGAGGGTTGCAGGTTCCGTTCCTTAGTTACGGAATGGAGTAAAAAAGTACAGTGGGGCCCTCAAATAGTAGTTTAAGGAAAGGTTTATGAACGGTATAGGAACAGCGTTCTGGATGGTCTTATGGCGGAATAGGGGGCGAGCACCTTTTTTGTCTCCAACGGCCAGCTATATGAATCATTTTTTTGTTAGCTTTTGCTTCAAACATGGCTTTCATTCATCAAAGTCCAATAGCTCTAACCATAAAATCTCCAATTTTAAGGCCACATCCTTGCTATATTTAATTGTCTAGCTTGTTTTTAAACATATAGGTGTAATTAATTGCACACGTATCTATGTTAAATTGATAGGTGCCATACCGAAGGAGATTGGACATCTTACATCGTTAACATTTCTGGCCCTATATTCTAATGGCTTGACAGGTTTGACTTTATTTCTATTTTTAAAAGTTTCAACTTAATTAATTCATTTTAGTTTTGATAAAAAATAATTTTCTCTTTTACTTTATTGTCTCTTCGTCTCTTTTTAATTTATTATCTCTTACCTTTTTCACTATCCATTTAACACACTATTCTTAAACTACGTGCCGAAAAGAAATGCCTTTATTAATAAGGAACGGAGGGAGTACGCATTAGTCACTTACCACAAATCCAAGTCAAATCGTCTAATTTAATTCTAAAATGTCTAACACAATTAGTCTAACTTCCATATATTTTAAATCAATCTTAAACATAAGTGTAGTCGAAACTCTATACTCCATTATAATTTCTAGTATTGTGTAAATTTTTCGAGTAAATAGTTAAAAATATTAGGTATTTTAATTAATAGTGCTTAGCTTGTTAATGAGGTAAACTACAATTGCTTTTAATGCTTCCGGCAAAAAAAAGACCAATTTGAAACCAATTCATATTGTCGGAGACAAAAACACCATATATTTTGTGTAGGACAACTTTAGTTGAGGTAATGTATATGATCTATATTACGCTTTCATAAATTAAGTTTTACTTCTTCCGTTTTTTAAAACTATGAACAATTTCCTTATTAGTTTGTCTGTCCATAAAAAATTATGAACTTTTTAATTTTGCAATAGTTAAACAACACATTACTCCCACACATAATTTTATTTACATCTTATGTCACTACACACCAATGTTTTAAAAACCAGACTGGACCGGCCGGTTCGACCGGTTCAACCGCGAACCGGTAGGCAGTTCGGTCCGGTTCACCCCTAAAAACCACTAACACATTGAACCGCCGTGAACCGGTGGAACCGGCCGGTCGGACCGGTCCAACCGTGAACCGGAAACCGGTTTTTCAATTTTTCAAAATATTTTTTTAAAAAATTTGGTGTTGCTAGGACTTGAACACATGACCTCATCTCTAAATATCAACTTCTTTACCACTCCACCACATGATCATTTTAAACTATTATGAACATTAATTATCCTTATACATTAAATCTAAAATTCTTTTTCCACCAGAACTAATAATTCATATTAGTTTTGTATTCTTTTAAGATAATTCATTTTAATTTTATATTCTTTTAAGATAATTCATTTTAATTCTATATTCTTTTAAGATAATTCATTTTAATTCTATATTCTTTTAAGAAATTGTTAATTATAATATATTTCTTATATTCTAATTATATTTTTACAATCACTATATTTTACAATATAGGAGTTTATAATTATACATAGACTTTAATACTAGTTTTTAATATTGTGTATTATAGTTTATTATTGTATTCAAACTTAACGTCATTAAATATTCTAATATACTAGTATAAGACTTGTTTTCTATAACAATACAATTAAATGTATAATACTATAATATTTATTGATAAAACATTTAATTAAATTTTATTATTTATAACTAAATAAATAAATATATATGTATAAACAGTATTACGGTTCAACCAATGGTTCGACCAGTGAACCGGTTGAACCAGTGAACCAGTAACGACGTTGGTTCGCTTGCCGGTCCGGTTTTTAAAACATTGCTACACACCAATAAAAATGTTGTACAACCCACTCTCCACGAACACTACTTACACTACCCTTTATCCTTCTCTTTCTATCTTTTACTTTGATTTAAGAATGATGAAACTTAATACGCTAAATAAATCACTTTTTTACAATCCAATTAGAATTTATGTCCAACTATAAATTTTAAATCAATTTAATACACAAATTTGCAATCAAACTCTGGATCTAATCTTTTTAGTTATTTTTAAATCTCGAGTTGACTAATTTCATACAGTTTCAACATTTTTATACTCTCCTGTCCTAAGGAAGAAGACTCATTCCTTGGACGTCACGAAATTTTATGCACTTTTATTTTGTATGCTAGGTGGAGAGAATAAAGTAGAGATAAAGTGATTTCTATTTTTAGTAATGGATCATCTTGAATGGGACAAACTAAAAAAGGAAGTGGGTCATCTTCCGGCATCATATTAACTTAACAAGTTAATTTAATCTTATTTGTCATATTTTGATAGGAAATATTCCGTCTTCTCTCTTCAACGTTTCCTCATTGGAACGCATATGCCTCAGTGACAATTCTATATCTGGAAGTATACCCACGAATTTGGACAATTTACCAAACCTCCTAATACTGGATCTTGCCATGAATAACTTAACAGGTGAGTGGAACAACTTTTCTACTACTCATTTGCCCCCAGTTCATAATTGGTTATCTTTATTTGCTTAAAAAAACTTTTGGTCCCACACATTAAGATTGATAGCTTCTGATAAAAAATTTTATACTACTACCATAAATATGAAACATTTTATTTTTTACACGAGATTTTATGTAGTTTTATTATTTGAGTTAATGAAAAGAGAGTACAGTTAGATAAAGGAAAAAGTAGAGATGGTTTTACTACTATCATTTTAAGAAACATTTCATTTATAATGGGACAACCTAAAAAAAGAAAATGCTTCATTTTTAATGAGACACCCCAAAACAAGAAAATACCTTATTTTTAAAGGGACAGAGAGAGTATACTCTTTCGGGCCGAATACTTTTAATTTATTGCTAAGATGATAAGATCAAAGGAATACTTAAAGTAATAACCTTATAAATCTTCAGTCGGATCAAGTTGTTTCTACTATTATTCCTTTCGGACAATGTTATACTTTCGGACAAACTGATAGGTGGAGTTCCGAAGGAGATTTGAAATCTTTCATCCGTCACTTATTTGTATCTTTTTTTAAATCACTTGACAAGTATGCTTTTATCACTACTTTGATTTAAGAATGATGAAACTTAATACGCTGAATTAATCCCTTTTTTACAATCCAATTCGAATTTGTCAAACTCAATCCTCAAAAATGTATGTTGCAATTCCCATAAATTTTAAATCAATATAATAAATGAATTTGCAATCAAACTCTATATCTAATCTTTTTAGTTCATTTTAAATCTCAAGTTGACTAATTTCATACAGTTTCAGCATTTAATAATTTTTATCAAGTAACTTTGGCCTTTCTTTAGTCTCGGGCCGGTTCTTTCTTTTCAATAAGGTTTTGGGTAGGTTTATAACTACTCCCCCGTTTCAGCTAAAATGACACATTTCGATTTTAGGTAATTTTTTATCTCCGGTTAATATATTCAACCGCTTTTTTCTCGCTTCAATTAAATATTCAACTCCCTTTCTCACTCCATTGAATACTTACACCCCACTATTTCTCTCTCAAATTAAATATATTAACTAACAACACCTAAAATTTCATGCTGACTAAGAAATGTGTTATTTTAGTCGCGGCGAAGGGAGTATATATCCAATTATAGAAAGTGAACATCTTGACTTGAGTAGGACATCATAACATAACTAATTTATGATATTTTAAATATTAAGTCTAAAATTGATTCTATACATAAATCCAAATTAACATTTTGGTCGCTCACATAATATTTAATACTCCCTCCGTCCCGGCTAAGATGACACATTTGTTAGTCGGCATGAAATTTTAGGAGTTATTGGTTAAAGTGTTTCATTGAAGAGAGAAAAGGTGGGTGTAAGTATTAAAATAGAGAGAGAAACATAGATAAATATTTTAATTGGAATGAGAAAACTGGTTGGATGTATTAATTGGAGAGAGAAAGTTTGCGCAAAAGGAAATGTGTCATCTTAAGTGGGACGGAGGGAGTAGTTCTAATCCCAAGCGGAGTACATGAATTTGACCCAAACTTGCGGTGCTGTTGCAATTTGAGCAGTTTAGTCAGTTAGACCCAAGTAGAGTATCAATTAATTAGTTTTATCCATTTAATTCAACGAAGTCCGTTTTACGTCTCAAATATTTGCTTAAAAGTTAACTTTTTCGTTTTGTACATTATGACACTACCAAAAATAACTAATTTATCGACGGACAATTCCATTATATTGGAAATGGCGGATACAGTCAAGTACAAAGGGGTACGAGTATACCCCAAAATAGAAGGAAGTGGCCTAGTGGTAAAATACAATTATTTATGTAGGTAAATTACACGTCGGTAATTGATTTTTAGCTATGTCCTTCTAAAATGTCATCGGTAATACCATCGGTTATTTATCAAATCTGTAGGTAACACCTTTTTCTATCATAATTGTCGACGGATTAGATACCGTCGGTAAATGAACTTTTTTTTGTAGTGTGTTTTGTACTCCATGCATTCTTACATTAGCGACTCGTATTCCATTTTCGAATGTTACACCTAAACTTAGTCATTTTCTTTTTGGAAAAAAGAATTCCCTCCGGTCCTCATAAAATGTCTCATATTTGACTGGTGGACTTTACGAAATTGTTTGATTTTATAAGGAAAGTGAATGAAAAAAGTTAGTGTCACTGTCCTATTTTTATATATTAATTTTATAATAATTGTGAGTAGAATGATGTAGTGAAATGTGGCATGTCTTAGAGACTACCAAATAAGGAAATATGAGACCAACAGAGATTAGAAGTTACACATTGACTCTCTCATACTCTATTATCCTTCTATTTATCTATTTTATTTTCTCTCCTACTTAATTTTTTCTCCATTTAATTCTCCAACCATCATTTTTATAAATTTTGTATTGAAAGGAACGTCTCACTTATGGAGGGACAAAGGGAGTACCTTTTAGTCCCAACGGTCAAATATATGAATCATTTTTTTGTTAGCTTTAGCTCACACATGACTCATTTATCGATGTCCACTAGATCTATCTATATAATGCTTTACTTCAGTGCCACGATAAGAGTCACATTTTGTCATTTCAGTATTTCCTACAATGAGAGTCACTTTTACCATAAATGGTAAGTTGACTCACATTCTACCAATTTATTCCACTCATATTTTATTATAAATGGTAAGTTGGCGCCACGTCCGTCCCATTAAAGATGACTCATTTTCCTTTTTGAATTGTTCCAACCAAGATGACTTATTACTAAAATTGGAAACATCTTTTATTTCTACTTCATTCACTCTATCTTATTTTACTCTCTTCATTTAACGCATAATATAAAACTGTATAAAATCTTGTGCCGCTCAAGGAACTGGTCCTCTTCCTTGGGACGGTAGGAGTATATAAGTGGGTCGTATAGTCCACTAACTAATTATTTAACTCACTTTTCTTTGTTTTTTTTTAAATTTGTTCCCACCCTAAATATGACTTCGATTATGAGATGGAGGTAGTACAATTTAAGGGCACATCCTTGCTATATTTAATTATCAGTGTAATTAATTGCACATGTTTCTATGCTATGACAAATTGGTAGGCGAGATACCGAAGGGGATTGGACATCTTAGCTCTTTGACTGATCTCTATCTTCGTAGCAATAGCTTGACAGGTATGATTTATTTGCTACTCTGATTGAGTGATTAGTGTCATTTAAACTTAGTTTTCAATTTTTAGAACTATAAATAAATTCAAACCCTATATCTTTTAATCCTTTTCTAGTTAATTTCTCATATAATTGACTTATTTCTTTCAATTTCATCATTGTTATATACTCCCTATCCCTATGTCCCATTAAAAATGAAACGTTTTCCTTTTTGGATTGTCCCATTAAAAATTAAACGTTTCCTAAAATAGAAATAACTCTATCTCTACATTTTCTACACTCTTACTTTACTCTCTCTTGTAACTCACAAAGCAACACTGCATAAAATCTTGTACCGAAAAGCAAATGTTTCATATTTATTGGGACGAAGGGAGTATTTGTCATGTAAATTTGTCAATTTCATAATTTGGATCATCTGGAACCTCTACTAATTACTATTGCTGGATTTTGGTTTGAATAAGTTGGCTTATATAAATTTGTACGTTCTTCCAAAATGGTACAACTCAGACCAAATACGAAAAAAAATAAAAATAAAAAGCTTTATATCAGACTGAGGCAAAATTGGATCTTGAAGAGTTGTAATGGAAATTTTGTTGAAGATTCGATGTTCTCTGTTTTATAAATCCCGCAAGAAGTCATTTAAGTGTATCTAATATATGTTCAACGCAGGTTCCATACCCAACCAAGTTGGTAACCTCACTTCACTGAGAGGACTACTTTTGGGACACAATAAGTTTGAAGGTATGTTTATACATGATTTAATTTATAGTTTGAGTCTTAAACTGTAATTTATAACTACTAGAGAAATCGAATTAACTCATGCGCCGTCATAATCACTTTCCATAGTCGAATTCGAGTTTGAATTTGTCTAATTTAATTTTGTAACCAAATTCCAAATAAATCGTAAACCTAACTTATGTTATCTTAGGGATGCGTTATAACACAAATTTTCTTAAATTCCTAACTTATCAATGATATGTATTAAAAATGTCAACACGATCGCATTAAAATGTCAACACAAATTTGTGTTGACAATTTAAATATCAATATCAACATGGTGTATTAAAATATCAACTAAGTTTATGTTGACAATTCCATGTCTATGTGTTGACATTTTTAATATATTGCATTGATGAATTAGCATAGTTGACAACTTAAGAAAATTAGTTATGGATCAAACATCTCTGTTCATTACTATCGTTGGATTTTGGTTTGAATAAACTAGCTTATAAATTTATATGTTGTTCGAAAATGGTGTATCTCGCACAAAATACAAAAAACAAGGCTTTAATTTATCGAACTTTAATTATTACTCCCCCCTTTCCTTCATTGAGGCACTTCTTTTTAGCACAAAGTTTAAGAAATACAACCTCCGTCCAGAGTCACACGTTTCCATTTCGTTCCGTCCCCTATTAAGAGTCACACTTCATTTTTACCATAAATGGTAAGTAGGTCTCACATTCCACTAACTCACTTCACTCACATTTTATTATAAAACCAATATAAAAAAGTGGGTCTCACATTCTACTAACTTTTTCAACCAACTTTTCTTTACGTTTCTTAAAATCCGTGCCCGGTCAAAGTGTGACTCTTAATCAGCGCCGGTCTTGAGGTTCCAAAGACCCGGGGCGAGACTAAAAGTTGAGGCCCTATTTATATATTTTTTCCTTCCATTTTATAATAAGTTTCATCCAGCAAAAAACTAATAGCATATCAAAAGAAATTCACTTCAAATAATTATTATATATTACCTTCAAAAATTTCTTCTAACATTTCTTGATGCGAAGTCGTTGATGATGGTGTTGCTGTCAACCTCGTCTAATAATTTCTTCTCAATACATAAAGTGGCATGCCCGTTCAGCCGCTGTTGAGACATCGTAGATCTTAAATAATTCTTCAACAGTTTCAACTTTGAAAAGCTTCTTTCTGCCGATGCCACAGTCACAGGCACAGTAAATAATATGCGATAAGCAATTGAGATATTTGGATAAGAATCCATTTTTCTAACATACTCAAAAATGTCCATAGAAGACATTTTTCTATAAACAAACAATCGAAGAAATAAACAGTCGACTACGCCCAATCCTGTGAAAATATACCCCAAAGCCAGGCGATCGATCAAACAAATCAAAATACAACAAAAAAGAAGAGTTTTGCCGGTGCAAATAACGGGGGAAAGGACCACAATTCCGTAACGAGCTCAAATAAATCAAAAGAGAATCGAATGAAGAAAAAATCGAATTTCAATTGCATACCGACATGGCGACATGACTCTTGAGCGAGAGATATTCCAAAGCATAAAATTAGTTGAGGAGCGAATTGTAGAGAGAGAAAGGTAGAAAAGGATATATGGATATATGAGTTTACATATATAATATATATATATATATATATAGGGATGTATTCATTTCCTTTTCCTATATTTCCTCATTTTTCCTTCTTAATATCAGCTATTAGATTAGAAAAATGGACGGTCAAGATCAAAATTGGGTAATTAATCCCGTGTTGCATTATTTGTCCTATTTTGTGCATTATGAGGGTACAATAGTAATATAATAATGGCTGGAAACCGCTACGAATAATGCACCACATGGTAACGAGTAATGCATATAATTACCTATATAATGCACAATTTGTGAACTGCAATGCATACGAACAAGATGTGCTGTGTTATGATGTTTGACACACGTTTCTTGTTTCTCCTAAGGGTTTAATAAGCTTAGGGGCTAGGGGATAGTACGTACGCATTAATAACAAATTATATAACGATACGAATAATTCACCAACTTGTCACGAGTAATGTATGTTATTAACTATATAATCCACAATATGTGAACTGCAATGCATACGAATAAGATGTACCATGTTATGATGTTTGACACATGTTTCTTGTTTCCCCTAAGGGTTTAATAAGCTTAGGGGCTAGGGTATAGTATGTACACACGAATGTAATCTTCACATGATAACGAGTAATGGATATAATTGACTATATAATGCACAATTTGTGAACTGCAATGCATACGAACAAGATGTGCTGTGTTATGATGTTTGACACATGTTTCTTGTTTCCCCTAAGGGTTTAATAAGCTTAGGGGCTAGGGTGTAGTACGTACGCATTAATAACAAATTGTAAACCACTACGAATAATGCATCACATGGTAACGAGTAATGCATATAATTGACTATATAATTGGCTCAACTTATTTTAACACAAGTAATACCCGCAAGTGTACGGGGCTAGTGTAGCAATTAGTAAGCAAGAGTATCGTATCCCACAGAGACAATTTTGTATCAGCTTAACTACCACGAACAAAGATCAACTACTATCTAGACAATCAAGTGCAGTTTTGTTTGTTCTAACAACTAATAAAAGCATATAATAAGCAAATATCAATTAAGGACTAGAAAAGGCGGTGCGGCGATGATATGAGAGATACTATGGAGAAAATGTAGAACTCAAGGATCCGATGCACAATTCCAAGCTCTTATCCAATTGATTCGCCTTACCTTTTGGTGTCTCTAGAGTTACTAAGTCAACCACGATTATAGATTAAACCCCCTCCCGGGGTGAGAAACCTGCAGATTAGATGCTAGAATTGAAGTCCCCTTCTAATCCTAAAACCTCTAACTCCCAAAAGTTTGATTAGGTTAATGACCTCACTCAAAACCTCAACTCTCCCGAGTTCTATTGTATTAAGGTGTGAATTATTCTTCTTTCCGGATTAACTATTTCATCTCCCGATTAATCTAATTAATCCTACACAATCAAATGGTGATCAAGCAATTGAAAGGAATAAACCCAAGAATAATCAAATAACTACAAGAGCAAGGCAAGAGCAAAATCAATCGGATAAAAACTATGAAATTAGTGCATCATCACCAAGAATTCTACAAGAGATGTTTAGCTACTCATGTTTATGAAGAAAATCATGTTCAACACAAAGAAATTCAACAAACACATGAAATATAGATACTAAGTACTCCTGTGAGAGCAATCTATGGAATGAAGCTTCAATCTTCCGATATAGAGTCTTCAATCTTCAAATCTCTCTCTCAAAGGTGTTCTTGGGGTGTGTGTGAGTGTTGGAGGCGGTAGGTGTAATGTGTGTCCGAACCCTAGGCTTTTTCCCTTCTATTTCCCTTCAAAAATCGCGTTTTTAGCTTTCAGACGCGTCAGACAATCCGACCCGGTCGGGTTGTATTTTTGAACTGGAAATTCAACCCGGCCGGGTCACCATTTTAGGACAGTTGCTGGATTCTGACTCAACCCGGCTGGGTTGTATTTTTGCACTGTAAATTAACCCGGCCGGGTTACATGTGCGCGGCTTTCGTAGATCGGCCATATCTCTCTCATCCAAACTCCGATTAGGCCGTTTGAGATACCCACGCGAAGCTCTTTCGAAGACGAAGAGAATGATATGCAGTGGGTGTTGATTGGACTTCAAAATCTCTAGAAGAATTGTCTCAAACCAAGGCTGCTGCATATCCACCTATTTTACACCTTTTTCTACACATTCTTAACAAAAAGGTCAACATACCAACATAATAGAGAAGTAGATATAAACACGCCTAATAATAGACGAAATATGATCACATTCATACAAGACCACCCTCTAAAACCATGTAAAATCCAAGTATGTCAACTCCCCCAAACTTACATAATTGCTAGTCCTCGAGCAATGAAGAAAAAGAATTAAAAGAAGACTTGGATTTAAAGGGGTTTTAGACATCATCATCGTCTCAAAGAATATGGAATAAAGGAGCATATCACAATACAAATTCCATCAAGTTAAGCTGTCGAATGCACTTTTGCTACTAACTCGTATATCACCTTGGATTCGTACTTCACTCGGGATGTATATATGTGTGTATATTCACCTCACTAAAAAGTGTTTAACGTATCAAGTAGTCACTCAAATCAAGCAAAAATGCATGGTTTACCATAAGCTTGCTCAATGTCTAACCTCTCCTCTACCTCGTATGACAATACATCAAGAGTCCGAAAGGTCTTTTGTTTAGGTTATAATGTAGGCTCTTTGGTAAGGTGAGGAAATATTTGGCTAAAGTGACTGAAATTCCCAAAACGTAAAATCCCAAGAGATCACAACAATCAACTTTTAACTTCAACCATTCTCAAAACACTTCTAGATAATAACTAGACTTTGTCTAATTTCTTCCCAACTTCCAAAGACCTCAAATTATTCTCTATATACAATTTTTTTTCTTTCTTCTTTTTTTTTCTTTTTCTCTTCTTTTTTTTTTCTTTTTCATTCACTCTTTTTTTTTTCTAAGTACAAACTCAACCAACCTTTTTCAATTATACTTTCCCAACTCTTCTTTTTCAAATCTCAACAAATTTAGAGTCTAGGATTCCCAATCCACTTGATTAGCTTGACAAAAGAAAAGGCTTAAGGCTCAAACTTGGCTATCAAGGATGTTATGTATTAAGGTTAGTGTGTAGGTAAAAATGAGGCTAACAACGATGGCCTAACATCTTCCCCTATCTTTAAGGTCACTATGTAGACTCAAGAAGACCAGGAGCAAGTTCTAGAAACACATGCACAATTGATGATAAAACACACATGAAAGAATTGAAGGCTCAAAAATCTCACTTGGGTAAATAGCATGAATCAAGGCAAACAAGCAATTCGTTACTTATGCACCCAATTACTCAAACTCTCAAGTCAATGGTCAAGTGATAGCTCAAAATGGATGGTTCTTTTATCATAGACGACTAGTCTTCACCCCAATTACTACCAAATTTTTTTCAATTCAAGCTCAAAATTTTCAATCAATCACAACCAAACAACACAAAACTTCATGAATTTCTTATACAAAGCAATTCTATCCTAAAACAAAATAAAAACAACAAAACACAACTAATCAAACTAAAGCAAAAATAAAGGAAAAAGACAAGTACCTCGTTAGTGTCCCTATCCACCATATCATCCCCCCAAACTTATTCAAAGCTATGCAAAGAATAAGTTTGAAAAGTTGGTGGAGAAGGGAGACTAACATGGTATACAAGCAACATAAAACACACAAAAAACAAACAGAAACAAAAGAATTAAAAGATACCTACTAGGGGTTACCTCCCCTACAGTGCCTTTGGTTTTCGTCGTTGGCTCGACGTCGTCCATGAGCTGCATCATGTCACGCCATAAATGGTGGCGTTGGATTTTCTGTCAATCTTGGAAGCATATGATATAGCCAATCTCTTCTTCCACCAAGTATTTTTCAGAGCCCCATCAGAAATTTCAGTTTCCACTTTGGATAAATTTTCAGCTTTTGTTTTCTTCACCTTCACTTTAGGATTTGATGTAGTCTCTTCTTTAGAAGTTGATCCACCACATGAACCAAACATCCATTGCGGTAAAGAAAAATCCCCAAATGTGGACTCAATTTCTTGTGCCTTTTGGACCTCTACAACGTGCACAGCTTTGCACTCTTTCTTCATAACAAGTTCTTCTTCCTCACGACTCTTCATAGCATTGTAGATAGATAGGATGTGACGTTTGTTACCCATATGAAGAGTGAGCTCTCCCTTTGCCACATCTATCAATGCTTTTCCCGTTGCAAGGAATGGGCGCCCCAGGATAAGCGGTATATTCACGTCTTCTTCCATATCCAATACTACAAAATCGACGGGAAATATGAAGTCATGTACCCTCACAAGAACGTCCTCAACAATTCCTTTAGGATAGGTGACAGTTCTATCTGCCATCTGTAGTGTTATTGTTGTCGGCTTGAGAGTGCCGATCTTCATCTTTCTGAAAAATGATAATGGCATCAAATTTATGCTCGCCCCCAGATCACAAAGTGCCTTTGTCTGTCTGTCATTTCCAATAACGCATGAGATGTTGAAACTCCCAGGATCTTTAAGCTTGGCCGGTAGCTTTTTCTGAATTATGGCACTACAATTTTCAGATATGTTCACCGTCTCATAGTCAGTCCACTTCTTCTTCTTGGAGAGCACATCTTTTAGAAACTTTGCATATGTAGGCATTTGCTGTAACGCCTCTACCAACGGGATGTTGATGTTCACTTTTCTAAATATGTCAAGAAACCGAGAGAAGTCATCATCTAGTTTCTTCTTCTGCACGCGCTGTGGAAATGGGATGTTGATGTTCACTTTTCTAAATATGTCAAGAAACCCGCAAGTGTACGGGGCTAGTGTAGCAATTAGTAAGCAAGAGTATCGTATCCCACAGAGACAATTTTGTATCAGCTTAACTACCACGAACAAAGATCAACTACTATCTAGACAATCAAGTGCAGTTTTGTTTGTTCTAACAACTAATAAAAGCATATAATAAGCAAATATCAATTAAGGACTAGAAAAGGCGGTGCGGCGATGATATGAGAGATACTATGGAGAAAATGTAGAACTCAAGGATCCGATGCACAATTCCAAGCTCTTATCCAATTGATTCGCCTTACCTTTTGGTGTCTCTAGAGTTACTAAGTCAACCACGATTATAGATTAAACCCCCTCCCGGGGTGAGAAACCTGCAGATTAGATGCTAGAATTGAAGTCCCCTTCTAATCCTAAAACCTCTAACTCCCAAAAGTTTGATTAGGTTAATGACCTCACTCAAAACCTCAACTCTCCCGAGTTCTATTGTATTAAGGTGTGAATTATTCTTCTTTCCGGATTAACTATTTCATCTCCCGATTAATCTAATTAATCCTACACAATCAAATGGTGATCAAGCAATTGAAAGGAATAAACCCAAGAATAATCAAATAACTACAAGAGCAAGGCAAGAGCAAAATCAATCGGATAAAAACTATGAAATTAGTGCATCATCACCAAGAATTCTACAAGAGATGTTTAGCTACTCATGTTTATGAAGAAAATCATGTTCAACACAAAGAAATTCAACAAACACATGAAATATAGATACTAAGTACTCCTGTGAGAGCAATCTATGGAATGAAGCTTCAATCTTCCGATATAGAGTCTTCAATCTTCAAATCTCTCTCTCAAAGGTGTTCTTGGGGTGTGTGTGAGTGTTGGAGGCGGTAGGTGTAATGTGTGTCCGAACCCTAGGCTTTTTCCCTTCTATTTCCCTTCAAAAATCGCGTTTTTAGCTTTCAGACGCGTCAGACAATCCGACCCGGTCGGGTTGTATTTTTGAACTGGAAATTCAACCCGGCCGGGTCACCATTTTAGGACAGTTGCTGGATTCTGACTCAACCCGGCCGGGTTGTATTTTTGCACTGTAAATTAACCCGGCCGGGTTACATGTGCGCGGCTTTCGTAGATCGGCCATATCTCTCTCATCCAAACTCCGATTAGGCCGTTTGAGATACCCACGCGAAGCTCTTTCGAAGACGAAGAGAATGATATGCAGTGGGTGTTGATTGGACTTCAAAATCTCTAGAAGAATTGTCTCAAACCAAGGCTGCTGCATATCCACCTATTTTACACCTTTTTCTACACATTCTTAACAAAAAGGTCAACATACCAACATAATAGAGAAGTAGATATAAACACGCCTAATAATAGACGAAATATGATCACATTCATACAAGACCACCCTCTAAAACCATGTAAAATCCAAGTATGTCAATAATGCACAATTTTTGAACTGCAATGCATACGAACAAGATGTGCTGTGTTATTATGTTTGACACACGTTTCTTGTTTCCCCTAAGAGTTTAATAAGCTTAGGGGCTAGGGTATAGTACGTACACATTACTAAATGCACGTATGTAATCTTCACTGCGATGATTAACCCATATACACAATACCTCTAATAATGCATAATATACTCAGATAATGACAATTAACAGCTACATAATGCACTACCTAAACCAAATAATGCACATACGTATATTCCAATAACAACAATTTGTTAGTAATGTCTACGTACTATACCCTAGCCCCTAAGCTTATTAAACCCTTAGGGGAAACAAGAAACGTGTGTCAAACATCATAACATGGTACATCGTATTCGTATGCATTGCAGTTCACATATTGTGCATTATATAGTTCATAACATCCATTACTCGTGACAATTTGGTGAATTATTCGTATCGTTTTATAATTTGTTATAAATGCGTACGTACTATACCCTATCCCCTAAGCTTATTAAACCCTTAGGGGAAACAAGAAACGTGTGTCAAACATCATAACACAACACATCTTGTTTGTATGCATTGCAGTTCACAAATTGTGCAATATATAGTCAATTATATCCATTACTATTGACCATGTGAAGATTACATACGTGTCTACGTACTATACCCTAGCCCCTAAGCTTATTAAACCCTTAGGGGAAACAAGAAACGTGTGTCAAACATCATAACATGGTACATCTTATTCGTATGCATTACAGTTCACATATTGTGCATTATATAGTCAATTATATGCATTACTCGTGACCATGTGGTGCATTATTCGTAGATACCAAAATGTGGCAGTTCCTTTTTCGTCAAATGACAATAATAACCCTGAGATCAATCTGGTCCATTGATGCCTTAGATCTAACGCATAATATTAAGAAAGAAAAAGGATCTAAGATGTGAAAAGGAGAATAAGGCTCCCATATATATATATATATATATATATATATATATATATAGGAAAATGATCAATACAAAACTTGATCTCAATACAAAATCCAGACCAAATCCTGACCATGAGATTTGACAATCCAATGGTCAATAATTAAACAAAAACACGGAGGGTCATTGTAAAGCAGTTTTAGGTCATATTATAAACTTTGGGTTTGAGGTCATGTTAAGATCATTTCATGTCATCCTTACTATAATGACGTAAAAATAAGCTTACAATGACCTAAAAATGACTTTTGTATGCTTGGTTCTGCATTTTTGTATTAAGAATGGTTTTGCATGGATCAAAACCCTATATATATATATATATATATATATATATATATATATATATATATATATATATACCTGAGGCTAGGGAGGGGCCATGCAAATTTGGGGGCCCAGGGCGGCCGCTCCACTTGCCCCCCTCATGACCGGCCCTGCTCTTAATCGGGGACGGAGGGAGTAGATGTGTAGTGTGTTAAGTGAGTAGGTAATAAAGTAGATAAAGTAAGAAAAAAATAGAGAGAATAAAGTAAAAAATGAATAAATTAATGGATAGAATGAAGTGGGAAAGATAACTCAACAACGAAGGAACTAATACTATTTAGTCATGTCAACTCTACCATGTTCAAACTTTAATTATTACTGTCCATGCTCTATCATTTTTTTATAACAGACTCACCCTCACAGGAGGAATTCCAACCTCTGTCACCAATGCTTCTCAGCTTACTGATATTGACTTGAGCAGCAATTCATTCACTGGCCCCATCCCCGACTTCGGTAACCTAAGACATCTGCACTTCCTTGATCTAAGTGACAATAATTTGACTGGGATTGAATCGCCAAATCAAGAATTGGAGTTTCTCTCTGGTTTAGTAAACTGCCAAAATTTAGTTAGCTTGGATATTAGTAACAATCCGATGATGAATGGTATCCTTCCAGCTTCCATTGGGAACTTGTCTACTTCTCTTTCCAGCTTTACAGCATCTGACTGCAGCATCAGAGGTATAATTCCTCCTGAATTTGGAAATTTGAGGCATTTGGAAGTTTTGGATTTATCCAAGAATCAACTCACAGGATTCATCCCAACTACATTTTCAAAGGGTTGCAGGCTTGAGTCACTCGACTTGAATGGTAATAAGTTGGAAGGAGCGTTACCCCGATCCCTTTCCAATTGTCGAAGTATGCGGGTTCTTAATATTGGAAACAACAGAATACAAGACACCTTTCCGGTTTGGACTGGAAATCTCACTGATCTTCGCGTCCTCATATTGAGATCCAACAACTTTAGTGGTACCATTCCTTCTCTCACTTCCAATACTACTCTTCCATTCCCCAAGTTACAGGTTTTCGATATGTCCCATAATGCATTCATTGGCAATCTGCCCCAAGAATATCTGAGGAACTTCAAAGGGATGATCGATCTACAAGAGAATCATCGAGGAGAATACGGGTTTCCGTATCAGTTTCTGATTCCCATGCTCCTTGCTGATTCATATTCGTTTACAGTAACAATGAAAGGTTCGGATCTAGAATATAAGAGAAGTTTGATAGCCTTGGCAACACTTGACATGTCATCCAACAGATTCTCAGGCAGTATACCAAATTCCATAGGAGATTTAAATTACTTGATTAATTTGAATCTGTCTCACAATTGCCTCACTGGAGGTATACCTGCATCTCTTGGAAACATTACGAAACTCGAGTCGCTGGACTTGTCTTCAAACCGGTTGGAAGGTGAAATTCCAACAGAGCTTACAAAGCTCACATTTCTTTCTACGGTGAACTTTTCCACGAATAATCTATCAGGGAAGATACCTCAATCCAGTGGCCAGTTTTCCACATTCGAAAATACATCATATGTTGGGAATTCTGAACTATGCGGATTTCCTTTATCACGAAAATGTGAAAAGCCTTTGCCTCCAGTGATGCTGCAAGAAGAAGATAATGATGATTATGGTATTCTAGATGGATTCTGTTGGCAGGCCGTTGTTTCAGGGTATGGATGTGGATTCGTAATAGGTGGGATTGTGGGTTGTCTGATTTTTGGGTATGGAAGGCCTAAATGGTTGTTGGAATGGATCTACAGATTTTACAGGATAAAGATGAGAAGAAATGTGGCACCACAAAGAAGAAGAAGATAAGAAGGTTGAACCTTTGATGTTGAATGTTGAATAATAGGCATTGTTGTTTTCTCACGTTTATTTGCATCTTATGTTAAACTTTCCAATAATGTTCTACTATCCTTTGCAATTACACTTGTTTAGCATTCATGTGTTTTGGGCTTTTCGAATTAGATGGTTTGGGTCTCAACCAACAATTATAACTTGGGCTTATTTAACTGCTAAGACTTATTAGGTGTGATTAATCACTCCTAATTTTCAGTGCAATGAAAGATAATATTATCAGATCAAAACTTCACTCGATTGAAAATGAGGATTAAGAAAAAATGATTTTTATGGACAAGGAGGAAAAAGAAAGGTGGAATAAAAAGAAAGGTGGACATAATCAAACAAGACCAATAGTATAATAATGTTTTCATTTTTGCCTAAGAATAAGTTCTTAAACAGTTTTATGAGATTTAAAAATTAGTTTTAATACTCCCTCCATCTAATGTTACTTGCACTTTTCATTTTAGGCCGTAAATTTGGGATTGATTTTTTTAGTGTAATTAAATTAAAATTTCGAGTGTAGTTAAGATGGACATAATCAAACAAGAACAATAGTATAATAATGATTCGGGATTGATTTTTCTAGTTAAGATACCAAACTTGCTGACTGAAATTTTTTTAGAAATTGTTGTGTAATGTATCTGAATAGAGCTAGGAAATACTATTGTTGAAATATAACATGTAGAGAAACAAAGGTAATTGCGATATTATTGAAGATAGAGTGAAATTGAAAGGTAGTTGAATATATTTTGAGACTGTTCTACGAATATACTTTTTCAAAAATTGTAAATGTATATTTTTTTATTGAATTGACTAAAAACAAACAGATGGAATATTAATCTTAGCAAATAGCAAATACTCCTTCGCCCCATTTAAAATGTCCACATTATTAAATTACAGAAGATATTAAGTGTATGGAGCATATGTGTATGATAAAGCACAAAAAAAGTGATTGGATATTTTAATAAAATAAGAAGAGAGAGAATTTGTTTCTAAATATGAATAGTGGACATTTTAAGTTGGATAGTTGGTAAGGGCTCATTTTGTCATTTAAAATAGTCATTTTTGCCCTCCAAAATAGTCTATTTTAGCATTTTTAGTTCTTTCATTAAAATTAGTTCAACGTTAGGACCATAATATATAGAAAATCTCTACTTTTAAGGAATGAAAAAAGTATAAATATACTGTTGTATATTACATATTTTCCTTTTTGGAATCTCACTATAAATTGTATTCCCCCCGTCCCATAATAGATGACACACTTGAGAAATGACACGAGAATTCAGGAGATGTTGTTTTGTGTGTTAAGTGGAGAGAGAAAATAATATATTTATATTAATATGAGAGAAAACTTTATCCAAAAAAGGAAGTGTGACATCTTTTGTGGGGCAAATTAAAAAGGAAAGTGTGGCATCTATTATGGGACGGATGGAGTACTATATATTTTAAAATAAAAACATCACTCTCTTTACGTTTTCTCTCTCTTACTTTATTCCACATAAATTACAAAACAATATTACATAAAACTAAAAAAAACACTTCACTTAAATTGGGATTGGGTGTATATAAAATCATATCATACAAACAATTATAAAATCATATCATACAAACAATAAATTTAGTAATGTACATCTATTGAAAAAAGGACTTATTAGTGGATGATATAAATTTTAATGCAAAATAGATGAATGTGGAGGTAAGGAAAAAAATATTATAATAAAAAATGAGATTCTCCTCAACTCATTACATAGAAAAACTTATAAAAAAATAAATAGAGATTAATTTTGGTGGACAACTTAAAATAAAATAACCAATATTATTTTTATTGGACCGAGATGGTATCAATCAATAAATATAACTAAATCATTCGTAACACGTTAGATTTCTTAAATAGTAGGAGAATCGATAGTAATATTTTTCTTCAAATCAGATTTAGCTACTCCAAATAAAATCATGTCTAACCAAACAAAAATTAAATAAAACTCAAATGAAAGAAGAGTAATATTTACTTCTGCTTAAGGTGGCCGTAACGCATGAATGAAAAATGATAAGGTTTTGGCCCAACCAAGTAAGGTATACATTTAAAATTCAAACTAAAATCAATGCGATTTTGTTCCATGAAATGAGTAGTGCATCCGTTGAATTTTCCAATTAAAAGTCAGTAAGATTTTGGCCCAATAGAGATAAGTAGGGTTGCATACTTGCAATTAAAGTTATTCCGAGTGAGGCCACAGACCGAATTCTGGTGGTTTTGAATTTTGAAATGCGTCTATAATGTGCTTCTAAAGCTCTAATATTGTGCTGGTGCGTGCTACATATAATGTGAAACAACAATGCTATAAATCAAAAATATTAGTGGACGTTCTAGATAGATTTCTGCGGATTGTATTAAAGGCGGTCTATTTTGTATTATAGACAATTTATTTTTACATTATAGACATAGACTGTTTATTTTGTATTATAGATATATACAGACTGCATTATAAATAGTTTCTTTTATACATTATAGACAATCAATATCTGTAATGCAAAAATAAGCTGTCTATAATACAAAATAAATTATTTGTAATGCAAAATAGAGAATATATTTCTATAGTGTACAATTAAATTGAATCTTAATTTTATATCAAAACTAAGACCAAATATAAATCATTAGAAAAACAAATAGGGGATTGAGATCTAGGGTTTTTGGCCGGAATTAGTTAAATGTGATTTTGAAAATAAGGGTTAAATTGGTCTCATTGATAAGCCTATGTACATTAAATTAAATAATATACATATCTTATTGACATTATATATACTTCGCTCACGACATTATATACATGGCACTTGTTGCATTACACCACCGCAACATAATGCTCTATGCATTAAAGCCAAAACTGCTTGTACCTTTCAAAGGACATTTAACCATTAGTACAATTTTTTCTAGTTAGGATATCAAAGTAATGTCATTAAAAGAATTAAAGTCATAATACAAATACACAACTAATATTTTCGTGCAATTTTTTTGGTCGAAACACATGCAATTGAGACATCATGAAAATATCTCATAAAATAACCTTTAATTTTGATACTATATATAGTATGTAAAAAAATAATTTAAATTGAGGAAGATATACAAAATTTAAGTTGAAAGGATTTATTGAGATTTTTAAGGATTGTCATTGATTTCCAAATTTACACTTTTTATATAAAATAAGTCACAAATCTGCAACACAACGAATATAGGCGGTTGATCATCTTAAGCTAATGGCTCTAGTTTATACTTGGTTTGGATATAAGAATGAGTTTAAATATTTTGCGTTCATCATCTGATCATCAAATTCAAACCAAGTAGGAAAACATATTATATAGTAAATTCTGAAATTGTAAACGAGAATGGTGCTTACATATGATATGTATTATAAGTATTTTACATATTCAAGATCTGCTTTGCTTCTTCTTGGCTGCTTCTACTCTAGCCCTGAACTTCTGTAATGCAGCTGCTACTTGCATCATGTTGATCCTTTGCTCAGGCGAAAAGGCCAAACATTTCATCGCCAAATCAAAAATAGACGACACACATTGCTCGTTCACAGGAAAATGCCGATCTGATCTTGATAGCAAACCGGGAGCCACAACTTCACTTATCCCATCTTCTTGTAACGCTTTGCCTACCCACTCCTTTATGCCCATTTCTCCTCTAAACATATCATCTGTTGGTCTCTTACTCGTAAAAATCTCCAACAACAGTATCCCAAAACTATATACATCCCCGTGTGTGGATACTTTTCCTTCTGATCCATACTCTATTTGTAACATTGCACATGTTTGTCAATAGCCACAAGAAGAAAAGAAACTTATAGACTGTGGTCCGTTATAATGTTAACTTTTCTTAAATTGCTAACTTGCTAACTAATCATCGTAGTGTATTAAAAATGTTAATATGATCACATTAAAATGTCAACACAAATTTGTACATGTGTTAACATTTTAAAATACTGTGTCGACATTTTAAATATCAAGTCAACATAGTGTATTAAATATCAACTAAGTTTATATTGACATTTCAATATCATCACTTTGACATTGTAAATACACTGCATTGATGAGTTAGCAGAGTTAGCAATGGATCACACCTCCTTATAGACATTCATATATTAGATATTTTAAAGTAATTTAGATTACCTGGTGCTGCATAACCGATAGTTGCCATAGTAATAGTATGAATCACAGCTTCCCGATCCTTAAAAAGTTTCGAAATGCTAAAATCACCAACATGCGCAGTCATATCTTCATCAAGCAACACATTGTTCGGCTTTATATCACAATGAACAACCGTAAAAGTGTGATTGTGATGAAGATACTCCAAGGCCAACGCGACGTCTATGGCTATGTTCAACCTTTTCACCAAATCCAAAACATACACGTCGGAATGCAGCCATTTCTCCAGACTCCCATTAGGCATGTACGCAAGAATCAAGGCCTTGAACTGCTTATTGCTGCAACAACCAAGTATCTTGATCAAGTTCCTGTGGCGAATACTGCCAAGTATCTGACTCTCTGTGTCGAAGCTCTTGAGCGCTCCTTCCAATTCCAAGTTGAACACTTTCACTGCTACAGTTGTGTCATCCGCAAGCACTGCTTTGAATACTGAACCAAAGCTCCCTTTTCCGAGTAGGTTCATCTCACTAAACGAACTCGTCCCCTGCGTGAGTTCCCTCTCTGAGATGATCTTCCACGAAGCTCCCACTGACGAGAAGTCAGGAGCTGGCACATTTTTCCGTCTGCGTCTCTTTATGAGGAAAACTATGATCAATACCAAAATCAAAGCTCCAATGAAGGGAGGCACAACATATTTCAATATCATTGCAGTTGTTTCCAATCTTGACCTTCCACTCCCACAAGGTGGCACTTGGAATCTTCTGGCGCCGCATAGATTAGGGTTTTGAGTAAAAGAGTCAGCAGAGAAGTTGGCAAAGCAACCCCCTTCTGGAATCTTCCCTTGCAAATTGTTGCGCGAAACATTGAAATATTGGAGTTTGAGATTTTCTAGAGAGGCGGGTATCGAACCGGAGAGATTATTACTTGATAGACTCAGATTCGTCAAGCCTCTAACCTTCTCCAAAGAATCGGGGATAGATCCATTCAACATATTATTCGACAAAAACAAGACCTCAAGAGATTGGCAACTAACAATTGTGTTTGGAATGTTTCCTGAAAACTTGTTAGAAGACAAGTCAAGATAGGTGAGAGCAGTCAAACTTGTGAATTGATCAGGAATTTGACCATTCAAACTGTTTGAAGACAAGTTGAGATCTATGAGCTTTGGAAGATTTAAGAAGTTGAAAGGGAGTGTGGAATTCAGCTTGTTTGATGCAAAAGAAACTCTTTGGAGTGATTTAATACCTCCCAAACATTCAGGTATTGAACCTGTTAGTATATTACCACTCAACTCTAACTCCACCAAAGCAATGTTTTGGCAAAGCTGATGAGGGATATATCCTTGTAGCTGGTTATCATAAAGATGTAACTTTCCAAGTAGATTTAGTTTTCCCATTGTTGTTGGGATGGTACCAGTGAGTTGATTCTTGGATAAATCCAAAACCTTCAAACTCCTCAAATTTCCAATTTCAGGAGGAATAATACCTCTGATGCTGCAGTTAGATGCTGCAAAGTTGACAAGAGAAGTAGACAAGTTCCCTATGGAAGGTGGAAGGATACCATTCATCATCGGGTTGTCGTTAATTTCAAAGTTTGTCAAGTTTAGGCAGTTTGCTAATGAAGAGAGAAATCCGAGTTCTTGATTCGGAGAGTCTGCTCCAGTTAGATTATTTTCCCAAAGGCGAAGGGATTTCAGCTGTCTTAGATCACCAAAATTGGGAACGGGACCAGTGAATGAGTTTCTGTTCAATTCTATAACAGTAAGTTTAGAAGCATTGGTGATGGAGGTCGGAATTTCACCATTGAGTCTGTTAAAGAATAAATAAACTTCTTCGAGATTGACAAGTGAGATCCCCATGTCTGAAGGAAGACTACCAGAAAACTGATTTTGTTGAAGAGAAAGTGTCTTCAAATTTGATAAGTTGAATATGGAAGAGGGGATGGGACCGGACAACAAATCGTTGAACGATGCTGCTAAGAACTCGATGTTTGCTAGATTGCCAAGCTCTTCCGGTAACTGGCCTGCAGTAAAAATAATTATGCAAATTTGATAAACTAGTTTTCAAAGAAATCACAATTATATACTCCCTCCGTTTATGAAATAATATCACAATTTGCTATTTTGAGATGTCCATATTTTTAGCATCGATTCCCTCCGTCCCACAATAATTGTACTCTTTTCCATTTCGGTCCGTCCCACAATAATTGTCACACTTCATTTTTACCATAAATGGTCAGTAAGTCCCGCATTCCACTAACTCACATCACTCACATTTTATTATAAAACCAATATAAAAAAGTAGATTTCACATTCCACTAACTTTTCCAACCCACTTTTCTTTACATTTCTTAAAACTCGTGCCCACAATAAGAGTGACAACTATTGTGGGACGGAGGGAGTAATTTACCTTTTACGCCCTCCGTCCCACTCAAGATGACCATATTCCTGAGTGGCACGAGATTTTAGGAAAAATTGTTAGGTGGAATAAAGTAGAGAAAAAAAAGGTAGTTGAATATTTTAATGGGGAGAGAGGAGGTTATTTCTAAAACTGGAAAGTAGTCATCTTAAATAGGACAAACTAAAAAAGAAAGGTGGACATCTTGAATGGACCGGAGAGAGTACAATTTTAGGTATGAGCCTCACACTCCATTAAAAGTGGGATTATATTTGATAACTTTTTCCACAACTTTCCTTCACATTTTTTAAATTCATGTTGAGTCAAAATGGGGCTACAAATAATGGTTAGAGGGAGTATTATTATTTACAACACCATTTTTCTCAAACAATTTACCACCTCCCAAAACACCTAAGTAATCATATTCCATTTTCTTACATCTACTTATGAACTATTTATAAACAACTTTTTTAATAACTTTGTTATGAATATGTGATGAAATAAACTAACAATGTACAAGTATATAAACGTACCCGCCAGCTTATTCGAAGCAAAATCAAGATCTACTAGTGAAGATATGTTCCCGATTTGGCTTGGTATTTGACCTAAATAATAAAATTGAAAATGTTACTTATAGAATTTTATACAAATGCCAGAACTATATGAAATAAGTAACATTAAATATGGATTTATGTTCAAGATCATCAAGACAAATGTTGAAGGGATAAGTAGTCGAATATAAGTTTTAGATTTATCTAAATATTGGTTACACGAACTGATCTAATTGTGATTTTTTATAATATTAATTATCAAAAGAAATAGGTTATCTTTCAAAATACTAAATACCTTCTTCGCACAAATATTACAAATACTACAGTACTACTTCAATATTTTCCATGGCAAAAAAAAAATTTCACTCTTTTATTTATTATTTTAACTGATCCTTCAAGAATTTGCTTGTGAAACATCAAATCCTTCAAGAATTTTTCACTGCCAATTGATCCTTTCAATATAAATGCCTTCTACAAGAATCGATTATATTGTTTTTATTTCCTTTTTGTCGTACGAATCGTTTATTTTTTATTGATATATTATTTTTGATATCTCGCCTTATGAATCTAGATATCTTGAGTATTTTTAGGATTAATCATCAGGTTTTCTTGTCGGTTATTTCCTAATTAGGATTAGGAAGGTCGAACCATCAAGAATTGCCGGCTCTACAAAACTAGAGCTCCATAGATCACAAATCATTGAGAAATAAGAAATAAAATGTTGGAATAAAATAATTAAACTTGATTTTTGTAGTAGAATTATCTAGATATTATGTAGAATTCTCTAAATATTAGCAGGTACTCCATCCGGTCCCCATTAAATATCTCATATTTCCTTATTTGGACGGTCCCTAATAAATATCATATTTCACTTTTATCATTTTTAGTAGTAGACCTACATTCCACTAACTCATTATTACTCACATTCTATTATAAAACTAATAGTATATAAAAGTATGACCTATATTCCACTAACTTTTTCCACCAAATTTTCTTCACAAAGTCAAACAATTTCTTAAAACCTGCACCGGTCAAATATGGGACATTTAATGGGGACCGGAGACAGTATTAAAATATCTAGATATTTTAGGAGAACTCTCTAGATTACATATATTATTGAAGAAAATATCTAGATTTTTATAGAGAAAAATATAGATATTTAGAATATAAAATGAATATATATTAGGATTCTAGAATAGGAGTGGATGGCTATAAATATGGGAGAGATCACCATTATGCTGATGCAAGTTGAGAACTTGAGAAGTTGAGAAATAAATTGTTCCTGCTTTCCCACATCACCAACCTCTCCTAAATCATTTCTCATATATTCTACCCATTGTCCTCTCAATTATTTCCTCCAAACTAAAATACTCCTCCAACATATACTCTGTCAACCGTGTGCTCTTATTTAGACAATAAGGATCAAGAACCTATCAATTTTCTATACGTACAATGTGGTCGACTTAAATATTATGTTGTTTCTTTGATAGGGTATAAGCTAGTATAAAGTTTAAGTATTAAATGAAAGAAATTATCAAAATTCAAATCATACCTGTTAAGTTGTTTCCAGAAAGGGCCATAGTATTCAAGGAAGTAAGATGGCCAATCTCCTTCGGTATGCCACCTATCAATTTGTCATAGTATAATAGCGTAAGTAATTAATTACTCTCATATTAATTACAATAAACAACATGGGAAGTTTGAAGGGTTATGCCCTTGGACTTGGTCCTGATAAGTGTTTAAACAAAATGTAGAGAGATAGTATAATAGGTAGTTTATTGTTCCAAGTTGTTGTTCACACCTGTTAGTTTGTTGGTGTTAAGAAACAACTCTATGAGGTTGAGTAAATTGTCCAAATTCGTGGGTATTCTTCCAGACAGATTATTGTCATCGAGGTATATGTATTGCAACGACGATGTGTTGAAGATAGAAGACGGAATATTTCCTATTATAATATGGAAAATAATATTTGTTAAAATGGTTAAATTAATTATACATAGATTAACCTAATTATTACCTTGGAGATGGTTGTCATATATAGATAATAGAGTAAGCATGCTCAAATTCCCAATTTCAGTAGGTATGTTGCCATTGAATTGGTTTTCTGACAAGCTCAACTCCTCCATTTCGCTGCACTTATATATACTCGTTGGAATTTTTCCATAGATTTGATTCTCTCTGAGATAAAACCTATTCAATTTCGGAGTATTGTTGCATATATCACTTGGGAGCTCGCCTGATAGCTTGTTAAATCTCAGATTAATTTCTTCCAATGCAGACATGTTTGTAAGGATACCTCTTGGTATTTCTCCACTGAAGTTGTTAGACGCCACGTTTACATGCTTCAGACGGTGTAGTTTAGACAGCTCAGTTGGTAAGACACCTGCGAAGTTGTTGGAGCTGATGTCCAAGGACTGGAGAAACGTTAGGTTTCCAAGATATGGGGAGAGATTCCCGTGGAGGGCGGAGTTGGAGAGGTTGAGGGCTGTGACCCTGTGGTGTTTGAGGCCACACGAGACCCCGGCCCAATCACATATGGAAGTGTTGGTGAGCCAGTTGTTGCTCAAGACACCATTTGTGTCTATGGTCGCCTTTTTGAATGCAAGAAGAGCATCTTGATCAGTGGTTAGAGTTGCAGATGAGGTGAGGGTGAAGAAGATGATTAATGTAATCAAAATAGGAAACAAGAAAGAGGTCCCCATGAAAGTGGTAGTAAATTGCAATTTAGTTTCGTTAATGATGATGGGGATGGTAAGTGAAACAAGTTTTGGAGGGTTTTATATATATAGAAACTAAATGAAATGGAGATATTTTAAACAAAGAAAAGTATTCAACTTTCAAGTTGAGGAAAATGTTCACAGTCAACAATAATAAGATTTTTAAAAAAAAAACAATAATAAGATTTTACTCTCTTATATTCAAAAACACAATCCCGACCTATTGAGCGTTAGAAAGGAAGAAGATTTGATTCGAATCAATTATTGTAATCAAAGATTGATATAATATCTTGTATAGAATAGGGTGATTGACTTCCCTTAGGGAAAACATACCATGTATATTAAACTCTTGTTTAAAAGGATCACCTTTTTTTTTTGATATATACTTATTAAAGAAGATCACTGTGCAGTAAAATAATCATCCAATTCAATACATTTTCTATGCTTTCTACTATCTACTCTCCCAAATATGCCGACTGTACCTTTAACATTTGAGCCCCACGGCTATCCCATCAGGCATGACTTATTTATGGGTCTCAGTCTAAGTCAATACTAGTTACGTAATTTTAACTTAATAAATCAATTCCATATTCACTAAACCTAATAATACCAGGACAACTACAGTCATTGCGAGTATTTTCTTTCGTAGTTGAGTCATTTCACTATATGATAATTAACTCACATTTCCTTTCTTATTACTTTATTCTCTCTATTTTATTCACTTTCTACTTTATTATCTCTATTTTTTCTGCTCCCATACTTTTCTCTTCCTCCATTTAACATAATAAAACATTTTAAAACTCCATGCTAAAAAAACACATTTTCAATTTTTTTACTCCCTGCATCCTGCGTTCGGAGTCCCAGTTAAAATTATTGCAAATTTTGCATCCATCTTATTAGAAATGGGTCACTCACCCCTTAAAATGCCTTATAAGGGGGAGGGTTATCCACACTTGTATAGGTGAGCTAGGATTATTACCAAGTCGATATGGGACAAGAATTATGAATTTTAACATGCCCCCCACGTGTGGGCCGGAATGACACATCGGACTTCCATCACGTGGGTAGGCAAGAGAAGAGAAAAAGAGATAAAATCCATCATCGACTTGGACCCGCTCTGATACCATATTAGAAATGGGTCACTCACCCCTTAAAAGTTCTCATATATATAGTATAAGAAACTAACTAGGCTATGTCACATCACTGATGTGGGACAGAATACTAATATTCTTAACACTCCCCCTCAAGCTGGAACATCTATATTGTCCAGCTTGGTACAAAGTTCTCAAAAAAAATTTTCCTCGAACATCGGCAGCAATAGTAGTAGCCGAAACTATAGGGCAGTAGTAGTTGCAGTTGTTGCATAAGTTGTAGCAGCAGCTATAGGGCAGCTATAGGGCAGTTGTAGCAGCAGAAGTAGCAGATGCAGAGCAGTAGTAGCAACCGTAGCAGAGTAGCAGATGCATGGTAGTTAGTGTCAGCTGTAGCAGAGTAGCAGCAGGACAGTAGTTGCAACTGTAGCAGATGCAGGGTAGTAGTATCAGCTGTAGCAGAATAGCAGCTGTAAGGCAGTTGTTGCAACTGTAGCAGAAGTTGTAGGGCAGTTGTTGCAACTGTAGCAGAAGTAGTAGATGCAGCGTAGTAGCGACAGTTGTAGCAGAGTAGCAACTGTAGAGCAGAAGTAGTAGATGCAGGGCAGTAGATAAGCAGCAGGCAAGAGCGCAAACAAATAATTGCGCAGAGCAACGAAGCAGGAGTAGAACAAGTGGCAGGCAAATAATAGTGCAGAGTGCAGCAACGCCAAAAACCCTAGTTTCGGCAGAGTAGCGGAGTAGAGCATAACAAAACCGTAATTTCGGGAAGAGTGGTATACCAGAACCATAATTTCGGGTAGAGTAGTAGAATAGAAATAGAACAACCAGAATTTCGGGTAGAGTAGTAGAACATAAATAGAACAACCAGAGTAGAGTAGATCTGAGTAGGGACGGTAGAGCAGAGCAGAAACGGAAGAACAGAACATGAACGGAAGAGCAGAGTAGAAACGGAAGAACAGAACAGGAACGGAAGAGTAGGGATGGAAGAGCAGACAGCGGCATAAACTCCATCATCGACTTGGGCCCGCTCTGATACCATTTTAGAAATGAGCTACTCACCTCTTAAAAAGCCTTATAAGGGGAAGGATTATCCACACTTATATCGGTGAGCTAGGATCGTTACCAAGTCGATGTGGGACAAGAATTATGAATTTTAACACATCTATTACGAGTAACATGTTAATCACTGGATATCCTAACAAAAAATCTAAAGACTAAACTAGTGGATCGCATGAGTGTGTTTGGGTCAGAAAACATTAGTTGCATGTCTACTAAAGTGTTAAGTAGTGGATGAGTGTGTTTGGGTTAGAAAACATTAACTGCATGTCTACAGATATGTCCTCGCATTTAGAGCATCCACAGCGCGTCCCGTCACCGTCCTGCGTTCCGTCACGGAGAGACTGAATTTCGGCGGGATGCGTTGCAGCAGTTCGTTCCTTCCCCAGCCCGTCCCCGTGCTGTCCTGAGACCCGTCACGCCGCGACGCAGGACGCGACGTCTCGCCACGCGCCAAGGCGACGTGGCGAGTTCCCAGGCAATGCGTGACGCCCACTCGCTGGCCCGGGAGTGGGTTTCGTCACGCTGACGCAATAATTCATTTTTTTAAAACAAATTCGAATTTAAATATATAAACAAAAATTAAACGGTAATGTTACCGTTTTTTTAGCCGTTTTTCGATTTTTTTTAAATTTTTTTTTTAATTTCTTTACTCTATAAATACTCATATTTCATACTCATTTCACACACAAACACACATCTATTCCTCTCAAATCCTCTCTATATCCACTCCAATTTCCATCTCAAATCAACTCAAACTATTGGATCCTTTTGAGCAAATGCGTCAAATAATGGAACAATCACTTGAAGAAGATCGACGTCGGGAGGCGGAGGAAGCCACTCCGCCCCAACGACGCTCCCGGACGTACATCCATCGTAACCGGGAGGAAGCCACCGCAAGGTTAATACGCGACTACTTCTGCGATAACTCGGTTTGGGGAGATACCTACTTCCGTCGCCGTTTCCGCATGGGGAAACCGCTATTTCTCCACATCGCGAATACTTTGGCTGCCCGGGAAGAGTTCTTCCGAGAGGGGTTCGACGCGGTCGGCCGTCCCAGCCACACGACGCTGCAAAAATGTACTGCAGCAATCCGTCAGCTTGCGACTGGACAAACGACCGACATGTTTGATGAATACCTCCACATCGGAGACACCACTGGGCGTACGTGTTTGCTCAAATTCTGCAAAGGCGTCCGGGCAGCCTTCACCGACGAATTTCTCCAGAGGCCAAGCACGACCGATTGTCAGTTCCTCTTCGACCTGCACGAACAAGTGCACGGATTCCCCGGGATGCTTGGCAGTGTCAATTGCATACACTGGCAATGGAAGAATTGCCCGGTGGCGTGGAGGGGGTCCTACACGAGCGGCCACAAAGGCACCCACCCAACCGTTGTACTCGAGGCCGTTGCCGACTACCGGCTTTGGATCTGGCAAGCGTACTTCGGGGTCCTTGGGTGGAACAACGACGTAAACATGCTCTACCAGTCCGACCTCTTTACCGAAGTTTTGGACGGTAAAGCGCCGGCCATCAACTTCGTCGCCAACAACCGGCTGTATAAAATGGGGTACTATCTCGCCGACGGCATCTACCCGAAGTGGCCGACCTTCGTGAAGACGTGCAGCAGGCCTGCGAACCCAAAGCAGGCTCTTTTTGCGCAAGAGCAGGAGGCTGCTCGCAAGGATGTGGAGAGGGCGTTTAGAGTTATCCAAGCGCGCTTTAACATCATCAAAGCTCCGGCTCGTTTGTGGTTCATGGAGAGCATGGTCGACAACATGTATACGTGCATATTCTTGCACAGCATGATTGTCCAAGACGAAGTACCCGAGGCGGGAAATTGGTTCGACCCCGAATCCCCCAGAAGCTCAACCGCAAGTAGTCCGCCTCGAAGTGGAGCGCATCCGTCTATACAAGACCGGTTATCTATTCGTGCAAGGACACACGACTCTAGCGTCCGCACCCAACTCCAAGAGGATCTAATTGAGCACATTTGGGCAAACTTTAGGAAATTATTAAATTATGTATTTTTATTTTTTAGGAAATTATTAAATTATGTTTTTTTACGAATTTTATGTTGTAAGTTTATTTTATTTAATGAAGTGTGTTTTTATTAATTGAATTTGGTTGGAAATAAAAAAAATATGAAATTGAATAAATAGTAATTTAAGGGACGGTTAAGAAACGGAGGGTTGCAGGTTCCGTCCCTTAGTTAAGGGAGGGAGTAAAAACGGACTGTGGGGCCCTCAAATAGTAGTTTAAGGGACGGTTAATGGACGGTATTGTAACACCGTAGTTGATGGCCTTACTTCTGTTCAACTTAATTAATGATGAGATAAAATTGGTTCAGGGCATCAGCAGTGGGGCGCCCTAAGGCGCGCCCTAAAGCCTGCCCTATGCACCGCCACGTCAGCATTTTATCCTCCTGCCCTTCCACCTTCATTGGGGCGCCCTAAGGCGCTCCCTAAGGGGCGCCCTATAGGTTTTACTATTGTTTTGTTAATTAATTTAAATGCAAACTAATTAAAAAACACAACGATTAACTAAAAACGGCAAATACTACATTAATTAAAAAAAAAGTTACACGAGTTAGAAAAAAAGTTGTCTACTCTACAAAAGTCCCAACTTTCGGCACAACTCATCGATCTACCCCGGGAGGTATTCGGCTCTGGCCGGGTCCGTACACTTCATGATGGCGTAATGCGTGTCCAACAACGTCCGCGTCATCGAGGCCTTTGCCAACTCCGCGTAGGCAAGTGCCGTGTGGGTCGGGGTTCGGGATCAGGATCGGCGATGGGGGATGTCGCCTTCGCCTTCCCCTTGTTCTTCGCAGCCTTGACGCCTACGGGACGCCGGGAGGACATCGGTGTCCAGGAACTCTCATCCCCGGGTACGTCCGGTTGAGGTCCACCGGATATGCGCCGCTTTCGCCGCTCGTGTAACCACCGGCGTAGGTGGTCTTCGTCCTCTTTGCCGCACCAGTGTGCAGAATCCTGCCTTGGAACTTCTGCTTGTCTGTCAAGAGCGCCCAGATGTTGAAATGCTTGAAGTCGCCATACAGGGACTGGGACAACAACTGCGCTCTATCGCCGCCCCCTCTCGCCGCTTCCCTGATCCCTCGAGCACTTCTCGTACTCCGCCGCGAACATGTTGACTTGCTTCTTCACCTGATCCCAGTGCTTGCGGAGCTGCTCCCTATGGCGTTTGTACGAGCTCGGCGGCTTCGCCTCATTGTAGCGCTCGGCGATGCGCTCCAGTACACGAGCTGCTTTTGGTTGTTCGCGAATATCGGGTCCTCCGATATATCCACCCATCGCCTCGCCAAGGCTAGGGTTTCATCCGGTTGGTAATTCGTACAGCCGGGGGTGTACTCTTCATTCGTTGCCGGAGGTGGCAACTTGTACGCCCGGTGCTTGGTCCGCTTCTTTCTGGCGGGGGAGGCAGCGGCGGAGGGGGCAGCGGATGCGCGACGGGAAGGGGCGGCACGGCGAGTTGGAAACGGCTCCATGTCAGAGAGACCGTACGAATTCGTACTGAAATCGGGATCGTACTGCATGTTGGGGTCGAACGACCGATATTCGTCAGGTTGTGTATCCGGCCAACGTGCACCATCTCCAAACGTCGGGCTATTGGGACATGAGTATTCACCAGAATCCATTTTATAGCGTAATTTGAGAGTGGAAAAGTGAATCGAAATGTTACAAATGAAATGTGGGACTGGGGGTATTTATATAAACAAAATTTTTGAATTTAAAAAATTAAAAAAAAAAACAAAAACGCGTTCCATCGTCCGCGCCATCGTTCGCGTCGCCCACAATGGGTGGACGATGCCCTGTCGTCCGCGGACTAAGTTTAGGGAGCGGACGACGCATCGTCCGTCGTCCGCGCACCCACAGTGGCGGACGATGGCGCGCCTGAAGCATCGGGCGACCTATCATCAGCTCCACTGTGGATGCTCTCAAATCTAAAGTGTCGATTAGTTAATTGACTAAAAATATGATCCACATATTAAAAAGTTCATAGGTTTGTAAGAATTACTCCTTCCGTCCCTGAAAGTTTGTCCCATTTTCATATTTCCGTCCGTCCCATAAAATTTGTCCCTTTTAACTTGTCACCATTTTTGATAGTGGACCTCATATTTCACTAACTCATTTCTACTCACATTTTATTATAAAATTAATATATAAAAATAGGATTCACGTTCCACTCACTTTTTCAACTCATTTTTCATTACATTTCTTAAAAACTAGTGTCGAGGTAAAGTGTGACAATATTTGAGGGACGGAGGGAGTAGTAAGAGTATCCACTATGGCGAGGTCGCGGCTATAGCCGCGTGTGGGGGCGGTGGGCGGGCGGGTTATAGTGCGGAAGTTGTCCGCCCTCGGGGCGGACGCGGATTGGGGGGTCAGGGACGGCGGACAACGGATAGACGGGCTTGGGCCAGGACGCGCCGGGGAGGAATTAGCCGCGCCTATAGGCGCGGCGACCATAGTGGGCAGACATCCGGCGCAGCGCTGGCGGATTTTCGTTTTTTTTTTCCTCTATAAATACCACTCCCCACCACCTATTTTTCACCATTTTCACAAAATTCATTCACTCACTATCTACACAACCACTGTCTAAAAATGCATCGAGGAGACGACGAATCACCCGACTCTCATGAATATTTGGCCCTAATTAGTGGGAGGACATCCGACGCGACGCTGGCGGAGTTTTTAGTTGTATTTTATTTTAATTATTCGTTGTATAATTTTACCCGTTTGCAATACAACGAATATTCGGCCCTAATTAACTCGTTTTTTATTTATCTACACTGTGATTATTTTAATTATACCTGATTGAAACTAAAAATATTTTAAAATAAAAATTGATTATAAACTTTGGGGGCTATTGAAAGTGTCCACCATAGTAGTGGAAATAAAATTTTGGGACTGTGGACAACAAGACTAAGGTTATGAACAAAAACTGGGGCGGGGCTATTGGGGGTGTCCGCTTACCGTGGACACCCTAAACAAAGAAAGTTTTCAACTTTCAAGTTGCAATCATCTATCATGTTGCGGGAAGTATTCAGAGTTTAGAATAATAAGATTTGATTGTTCAGCTTTTAACTCACTCTTAAATTCAGAAACACAATCCCTATCGTATTGAGCCCCACGTCTATCCCATCACGCGTGACTTGTTTTTTTGGGGTCTCAGTTTAAGTCAATATAAATCTAATACCTTGGATTCACTAAACCTAATAAAACTAGTACAACTACATTCGTGTCTTTTTAATAAGAAATTGATAAAGAAAGAAAGCGAATAATAAAAGTGGGCAAAATAAAAAAGATATGAAGAAAAAATGAATAAAGTATGAGAGAGAAGAAAAAATGAAAAAAAATATGAGAGAGAAATTTTCAATTTTTAAAAATGGGAATATTTTTTGTGGACAACCCAAAATAAAAAAAATTAAAATATTTTTCGTGGACAGGTGGGTATATCTGCAAATGTCTATTAATTCATCAAATATGTACTCCATCCTACCCGTTATAAGCAAGACATTTATTTTAGTCACGTAATTTTAAAAAAATGATGTTTAGATATTGAAGTGGAGAGAGAATAAAGAGAGAAGTGAAGAGAGAATGAAATAAAATTGAGTAAATGTGTTGTTTTTTGTTGGAAAATGAAATAACTCGGTTTAGATAGGACATCCCAAAAATAAATACGATGAAGGGACCTAGTGAATATTAATATATTAAAAAATTATATAGTATTCATTAGATAAATATTATTGTACCAATGAGATTATATTATTCGTCTATTTATATTAAAACTTTACTATTTATAAAATCAAAATATTGATTCATAAGATATACACTGAGTCACGGTCTATCAATATCATTTTAAGTCAGAAGTCATTGAATATCATTTACTCTTTCATTCTTCACCCCACAATGACGACTTCATAAATATACTATCAATATCATTTTAGGTCAGAAGTCATTGAATATCATTTACTCTTTTATTCGTCACCCCACAATTTGATACAGACTATGGGAATGACGACTTCATAAATATACTCTATCAATATCATTTTAGGTCAGAAGTGTCATTGAATATCATTTACTCTTTCATTCGTCACCCCACAATTTGATACAGACTATGGGAATGACGACTTCATAAATATACTCTATCAATATCATTTTAGGTCAGAAGTGTCATTGAATATCATTTACTCTTTCATTCGTCACCCCACAATTTGATACAGACTATCGGGAATGACGACTTCATAAATATACTCCACCGTTCTTCGATAGATGTTTCATATTTGATCTTTGCAGATTTTAAGAAATTTATTTGATTTAATAAAGAAAAATAGGTAGAAAATTAATAGAATGTAGATCATATTTTTATATACTTAATCGGTTTCATAAAAATGGCCATTTGGTAGGCATGAGTTTCAATATGTACCGTAGCTAATAAGGTAAAAGAGAACAAGGAAAAATAGTCGAAATAGTATTGTGAATGGTGGACATGAAGTATAAGATGGACGAAAAAGGAATTCACCATATTTCAATGGAACGGTAGTATTAAATTTATAATAATTATGAATAGAATGAATTAGTGACTAGTAAAAATGAAATGAGCTAGGGATCATCCAATTAAGAAAAATATGAGACATTAAATAGGGACTAGACATAGTATTTTATTAGGCCATAAACACTTCATAAATGTAACGAAAAGAAAAGTTACACTATTTATATAAACAATTCTCCTACGTTCATGGCAGTAATTATATAATGGAGAAAAAAACAAAACTTGATTGTATTCTTTGCATGGTTCTTTAATTTTGTTAGCAAATAAATGTGGGAACTTTTTTAGGCAGTAGACTATTCGCCGGATATCAAAATTATTTTATTTTTTATATTTTTATTACATTTTTTTATACCGTCACGGTTTTGCTAATATATATTTCACTTTGACCTAAGGGCATGGGCGCCCTAAGCCCGCCCTATGTACCGCCACGTCAGCATTTTATCCTCCTATCCTTCCATCTGCAGTGGGGCGCCCTAAAGGTCGCCTTATAGGTTTTACTATTATTTTGTTAATTAGTTTAAATGTTTTCAAATATATAAATGCAAACAAATTAAAAAATATCGTACTGAGTATCGGGGTCGAACGACCGATATTCGTCAGGTTGTGTACCCGGCCAACGTGCACCACCTCCAAACATCGGACTATTGGGACTTGAGTTATCACCGGAATCCATTTTCTAGTGTAAATTGAGAGTGAAAATGCGAATGAAAATGTTACAAATGAAGGTGGGGTAAGGGGTATTTATATAAATGAATTTTTCGAATTAAAAAAAAACAAAAACGCGTTGCATCGTCCGCTCCATCGTCCGCGTCGCCCACAGTGGGCGGACGATGGCGCGGACGATGCCCTATCGTCCGTGCTTCCTCCGCGGACTATCTGTCGAGCGAGGACGACACATCGTCCATCGTCCGCGCACCCACAGTGGTGGACGCATCTGGCGGCCTATCGTCCACCCCACTATGGATGCCCCAACACGTGTTTCAAAATATAAAGAAAAGTGAGCTGAAAAATGTTAGTGGTACATAAATCCTACTTTTATATATTAATATTATAATAAAATATGAGTAAAATAATTAATAAAATATAACATCTATTATTAAAATAAATAAAAATAAAAAATACTAATTAATAAGGAATCAATCAAAATGAAAAATTAATACACATAATTGTTACAGATGGAGTACATTTTAGGTAGAAAAGTAATCAAATTAGTGGGGTATGCATACTGTCAGAGACTCAGAGCTTTAAGACAATTTTAGTAGACCAGTAATCAAATAAGTAGGGTCTGCATTGGATACATTTAGTAGCCAATTAATTATATAAGTAGGGTATGCATTTAATCAGTAGGGTATGTATTTTCACACAGAGTGAAAATTGCTTCCAATTTTTCTTTTATATTGTTTTTACTTATTTTTATGTGTTATTGGTTCAATTTAATTAATTGTTATAAAAATGGGGTGGTGATTTCATATTAGCTTGGGCTTTTCATTGTTATCAAGTGATCACAAATAAAAATAGTAGTATGTTTTATTCAATATAAATTGTGGATCCTTAAGAAAACAAAATAAACATATTACTTCATTCCTGTTCTATTTAAAGATATATTTTGACTCGCTACATATTTTAAGATTTTTTTAACTTTGTTAGTAAGTGAAAAAATTAGTGAAATGTTAGCCCAATTTTTAAATGTGGAAATAAAATGCAAATATATTTTTAAATGACTGACAATTCAAAATAGCAACACATGTGAGATCATGGAAGACAAAGGGAGTATGTTTCAATCTTAGGTTTTTTTGCAGTTAGCCTGCAACCTCACTAAGACTAATCTTGGTTGCATAAGGCCACCGGCAACGCGTCCCGCGGGTGGCTCGTATCTCATCCCGCCGAGACGAGACGGCGGCGAGACGCGTTGCAGCGTCCGTCTCCCCGAGACGCCCGTCCCACCGAGACGGATCGCGGGCTGTCTCGCCACGCGCTCGCGCGACGTGGCGCGCTCCGGCGCCATGCGTGATGCCCACTCGCCGGCCGGCGAGTGGACTTCGTCACGCTGAAGCAATAAATCATTTTTTTAAAAAAAAATCGAATTTAATAAAAAAAAATTCAAAAAAACTGAAAACGGTAGTATTACCGTTTTTCAACCGTTTTCCTTTTTTTTTACTCAATAAATACTCCTATTTCATCATCATTTCACACACAAATACACATCTATGCTTCCCAAATCATCTCCATTTCCTCTTCAATTTTCATCTAACCGCTCCAATTGTCATAACAAAATGTTCGGCGACGGCAACTATGGTGGTGGCGGCTCCGGCGGGTTTGACATCAACGCGTTTGCATGTACAATGTCTTGGGTGGTTCCGGCTCCGGTTCGTTGACGCCGGGCACCCAGGGCTCGTCGACGTCGGCGGGGTACCAACCACCCCATTTTGATGTTGATGCATACGCTCGTCCCTCCGCCCCGAGGAGCTCGCAGGGATTATCCCAAATTCGGGAGGATTATCTGGATGAACCCACTCCGGAAGGAGGACGAGGCGGTGGAAGCTCCAGGGCGGTGGAGGAAGAGGCGGAGGCGGCCGGGGAGGAGGAGGCCGGCATCCGTACATCCACAAGGACACAATGGCTGTGTACAACTCCTGGATCAACGTCTCGTACAATCCCATCGTCGGGAATCACCAAACCCGGAAGTGCTTCTGGGAAAAGGTCACCGAGGCCTACAACGAGAGTAAGCCGAAGGGGTCCCGCCGCCGCACATTTAAGATGCTCCGCACTCACTTTGACCGAGTCGATAGAGAGGTCAAAAAATTCTGCTGCATCTATAAGAACGAAGCGGCTCATTACCAAAGCGGAGCCACGGGAGCCGACATTCTGAGATCGGCTTTGCAAGTCTATTTCGAAGACACCGGCAAAGAATTCAGACATGTAGATGTTAGGGAGGCCGTCAAAGATGTGGAAAGGTGGGCCGGCGGTGTCCGGTCCAGCTCGGGCTCGACCTCGAAGCGCACGAAGCACACGGTGGGTGGCCAATACTCGTCTAGTGGGGGCGGTTCGGGCAGCGCCGCACAAGAGGTCGCCTTGCAGGAGGTTGGGGGCACGGCTGACGATGCAGGGGGGGTCCTCCCGTAGGCGCCGTCGGCCGCAAGGGACCAAGGCGGCGAAGGCGGCTAGAGGGAGGAGCGGCCGAGGCGAATCAAGCTAGGCGGGCTCGGGCACGAAAACCCTATTGTCCATGTACTTGACCGCCACAATGGCGGACACTTCCCGCATGACGCCTCCACAATATCAAGCCCATCTTGCCAGAATTGAGTATATGGCAAGACAATTTGGTATTCCGCCTCCAGGTAGCTTGAGTGCACCGCCACCGCCTTCGGGGGATGATTCGCCGGCGGAGTAGTTTTTTTTTTTAATTTCTATAAAATTGTATTTTAAATTATGTAATTTTTATTTTTTTAGGATTTTAATTATGTGTATTTTTTTTGAATTTTAAGTTGTATTTTTATTTTATGCTGTAATTTTATTTTATTTAATGAAATGTGTTTTTATTAATTGAATTTTTGGGAAATAAAAATAAAAATGAAATTGAGTGAATAGTAAGTTAAGAGATGGTTAAGAGACGGATAAGAGATGGAGGGTTGCAGGTTCTGTCTCTTAGTTAAGAGATGGAGTGAAAAGTACTGTGGGACCCATGAATAATTAATGGATGAGACGGTTAAGAGACGGATAAGAGACAGCGTTGCAGATGGCCCAAGACTAATCTAAAACCTAATAAGTTGACTTTATAGGCATTCATAGTCTTATTGATTTGGGAAGGGTAAGATAAGGGTAAAAATAAACTCCCCCATTCGATAAAAATTGAATTTTGGAGATAATGAGCATTTTAATACATAATTAGTAAAATAGTGGAGAAATAGATAAAAAAGTGATTTAATTATTAATGGAAAATGTATCTTATCTTACTAAAAACTAGTGAAGTTTTTTATAAAATAGATGTAGAATATTTTTAAGATATTGGCGAATATTAAAATAATGTCAATTCTTATGGAATATTTCATGAACTTGGTGTTTTTGGTTACACCCTCTAGTTTGTCGATTGTTCGAATTAATGAATATACAGAATAAAAATCTAAAGCTTGTTTTTGGGTCTAATAATACTGATATCATTGGCCAGTGGGAGGGGTCAGAGACTCAGAAACGTTTTTATTCATTATCACAATCACAATGATACATTAAAAAATTACTCCGAATTCAAATTTAATAATATATTTATATATATTGTTTACGTGTATTGATAAAATGCAAACTATAAATATTGTACTAACTTCAAACTATAATCTGGACCGTTGAAAAATATCAACAGATGATAAAATTACATCAATAGAAGATGTCAACACAACATCAATCGTTGACACTGTGTTGACATTTTCTGTTTATGTAATTTTATCATCTGTTAACATTTTTCAACGGTCCAGATCATAATTTAGAATTTGTACAATATTTAGAGTTTACACTTGATTACATTTCTAGCATTTACTGGATCAAATATTTGTTAATTTTGCCACCGTCTCTTATGAGTAACATAATACTACTAGATCTAGATTTATCCAACAAAATATGTAACACTAAACTTGTGGATGAGTGTGTTTTGGTCAGAAAACATTAGTCGCATGTCCTCGCATTTACTTCCGCTCAATTTAGATTAATTTAATGATGAGTTAAAATGTGTTCTCTTCTACAACATCGACTAGTGAATTGAGGGGAAAAAAAAGAAATTATATAGGTCCACATGTTAAACACATAGGTTTTGGGCCAGCAAACTAAGGCATACATATAGATATTCCCACTAACATCATTACATCAATACGGTTTTGGCCCATGAACTCAGTAGGGTATACATTGACTTTTCCATTTAAAACATACTCACGTTTTGGCCCCAAAAATCAATAGTGTATGCATTTATTTTTCCAACTAAAACTAGTAAGGTTTTGCCTAGTGAGATCGGCCGGCCGTAAGCTACCGTGTCCGGTTTTGCGGAAGGTGGAACCGGAACAAGCCTATGAAGGGGAAGGCATGAGGTGGTTCGGGTTGAAACTCATAACCAATGGTTTTTTCAATTTTATCTCATTAAAATATAGACTTTGGGAATGACATATTTTAATATAAAATTAGTAAAGCATGAGAGATAGAATAAAAATAGTCATTAAAATATTGTTGGTAAAGAATGAGACTCATCTCATAAGAGATAAAAAAATAACAAAATAGAAATTGACTAATTTAGTAGAAAATAACAAAATAGAAATTGACTAATTTAGTAGGAAAGACGAAAATAAAAAAACACTATTTTTATGGAACAGATGAAGCATTTCAGCAGCCACAACCACCGTGTGTTGGCTCAGAGTCGTACGGAATTCCGTTGACAAACCAATTCGACTATCACTCATGTATGCAGCCTCCCAATTAGCCGCTCGACCCCCTAGATTGGAAGAAACCGTACCAGCGTGATCTACGCGGGTACTCAGAGTTTGATCACCTGCCGCCACCATTGTCACAATACATGCCGTATGACCAGTCGCAGCCGTTATTTCATCCCATTCCCTTATTATTATTATTATTATTATTATTATTATTATTATTATTATTATTATTATTATTATTATTATTATTATTATTATTATTATTATTATTATTATTATTATTATTATTATTATTATTATTATTATTATTATTATTATTATTATTATTATTATTATTATTATTATTATTATTATTATTATTATTATTATTATTATATAATTTCAAATTAATTGATTGGATTGGGACCAATCATTATGCATGCCATATTGAGCACATGTTATTCTTTATTACTACCTCACCTCTCTCTCACATTAATCTTTTATCATTTCACTTAAGAGTCACATTTTTCTTTTACCATAAATGGTAAGTAAATCTCACACTCCATCAATCAATTCTACTCACATTTTATTATAAAACTAATATATATAAGTGAGACTCGTAGTCAACTAACTTATTCAACTCATTTTTCTTTACATTTCTTAAAATCCGTATCACACTAAATGTGACACTTAATGTGCATGGGACGGAGGTAGTAATACATTTTCTTTAATGACCAGAGAAGTTACATTCCAATTAATGCGTTTGCATTCCAAATACATGGCCTAATTCAAATATACTACCCCGTCCATCATTTAAAGAACTCTTTTGATTCGGCACATGTTTTAAGAAATTGTTTGACTTTATGAATAAAAGTGAATGGAGAAAGTGAGTGGAATGTATGATCCGTATTAGTTTTATAGTACTCCCTCCGTCCCAAAGAAGATGGCACACTTGGGAAATGACACGAGATTTTAGGAGATGTTATTTTGTATGTTAAGTGGTGAGAGAAAATATAATTTTTTAATTGATGTGAGAGGAAACTTTTTTCAAAAGAGGAAATGTGACTTCTTTTGCGGGATAAACTGAAAAGGAAAGTGTGACATCTACTATGGGACGGAGGGAGTATTAAATTGTGAGTATAAAGTTGGTGGAATGTGAGGTCCGCATAATAAAGGTGGAATAAAGTAAATGGTTCTATAAATCATGGACAACCCAAAATGGTAAAATAGTTCTTTAAATGGTGGACGGAGGAAATATGACCTAATTATTGATTATAACAACTTACAGTCGTTATGTTATACTATAATTACATTCATTTATATGATGGATCATGTGAAAAAGTTTTCAAAATATTACTCCTTCATACACAGCTACGGAGATGGTTGATTGACGGTGGAGAGAATATGTAGCCAACACAAATTAAAGTAATTACCATCGTAATTCAATACAAAACTAATATTTTAAACAGGTTTTATATTTCACCCACTTTCTTCCTTTATTTTTCTTCACAGGGTTAAACAATTTCTTAAAACTTGTGCTAAGTCAAAAAGGCTATTTAAATGATGGACGGATGAAGTACTTCAATGTAATTTCAATTTTATTATCGCAAATAATATTGGTGTGTTTTGTTATTGTTATTACATACTCTCTCTGTCCCATTCAAGATAACCACCTTTCTTTTTTTGTTTGTCTCAATCAAAATGGTCACTTTCCAATTTTGAATATAACCTCGTTTCTCATCTCCCCTCATTAAAATATTCATCTACATTTTTCCTCTTTACTTTATTCCACCTAATAATATTTCCTAAAATCTCGTGCCACTCAAGAACGTGGCTATCTTGAGTGGGACGGAGAGAGTACATATTTATTTATATTATTATTATGATATATAATTGCTTACTTTTCCAATATTTAATTAATACAAATAAACTAATGGTTTATACATTGCATAGAAGTTACACTAGTTTGATTGATTACACTTTGCTTTGTCTTCTCTCCCCCAAACATTCATTCATATATAATTCATAACATATTGGTTGCATTATTATGGTCATAGTATCTACTAAGATGGTACATACATGCATGCAAGGCCTTCGAGATAATGCCGTAGTGTCGGTTCGACTTGGTAGTTGAGTTCGGTGTAATTTTTTAACAATTGAATTAAAACATTAAAAAATTGCAACATTTGAATTAAAAAAAATTGAAAATTAAAAAATTTATGGATTTGGGCCTGCCATGCTGGCTGGCCCACTCTCGTTGAGTTGGCCAATTTGGCCGGACTGGGCCGAGCTGGGCTGTCGTAGTTGCCGGTTCATGTTCCTTGACTCTTCGTTGAAGTGATATATTACTCGATCCGTCCGTGAAATGTTGTCTGCCGATTTGGTCCGTCCGTGAAAAGTGTCCACTTTACTTTTTTTTTCTATTTTTGGTAAATGATCCCCACTTTCCACTAAAGAAATCTGTGTGTTTCATCCTAAAACCAATTGGTGATAGGAGGAAAGGCTCATGAGACTTATATAGTAGATTAAGCAGTGTCCACTTTACTTCTTTTTTTTCTATTTTTGGTAAATGATCCCCACTTTCCACTGAAGAAATCTGTGGGTTCCATCCCACTGAAGAAATCCGTGGGTTCCATCCTAAAACCAATTGGTGATAGGAGGAGAGGCTCATGAGACTTATATAGTGGATTAAGCTCTTTGTGTACACAGATGTGGGATATTTTTTACGTTCATTTTATGTGTGGGATATTTTTTATGTTCATTTTATGTTTCAATTGCCAACACCATCCCTCAAACCCTTCAAGGTGAATCTTGGAGGGGTTGGACTTTGTTATGATCGATTGGACAATCGGCCCAATTTTTTTCCGATCGGTTGGACCACTGTCCTAAATTTTCAGCCCAGTTATACTGTTGGGTCAGTCATTTTTTTCGGTTTCAGCCCAGATATACTGCTGGGTCAGTCAATTTTAGCCCACAATCGGTGACCCGCTCTGATACCATGATAGAAATCCATGGGTTTCATCCTAAAACCAATTGGTGATAGGAGGAGATGCTCATGAGACTTATATAGTGGATTAAGCTCTTTGTGTACACCGATGTGAGATATTTTTTATGTTCATTTTATGTTTCAATTGCCAACAGTTTTATTACAAAACTAATATATAAATGTGGGACCCTCATTCCACTAACATTTTCAACTCATTTTTTCTTTATATTTCTTAAAATCTGTGTCAAATTAAACTTGGACAATATTTCATAGACGAAGGGAGTACTAAATTTCATTGTCCTGAGTAGATCGCAAACAATTACAAATAACATTAAATTTATTTGTGTGATCACCAAACCTCTATAAAAGAACTTTTTTTTTCAGAATGTAGTACTCTTCATAGTCAACTCATTTTCCTTTTCCATGGCCACTTCACAAAAAGACTTCCTGTCTACTATTTTGACGGTGGGGCTGCTCATAACCATCTCTCTTCACTCCACAGGTTCTTTAATTTGCTTTATCCGATCCATACTTTAAACACTAAACATATAGTAGTATTGTAAGTTATATTTGACGTTACATAACATTTGCATTTCTCTTCACTCCACAGTTGCTAAGGTAGGTGTGGCCTACGGACGGCTAGGATCTGATCTTCCTTGTACGGAAGATGTGATAGCTCTATACAAGAACAATAGCATCACAAAAATGCGAATCTACGACCCCCACCCGCCCACTCTGCAGGCTCTAGGTGGCACCAGCATTGAGCTCATGGTTGGAATCCCGGAGGCTGATCTCCCGGACCTAGCCCAATGCCAGTGCCACGCAGACGACTGGGTCAAGGTGATGTGGAACATGTATCTTAGTTCATCTTTTTAAGTACTACTCTCTTTGTTCTGCGGTAGTATAGACATTTCTTTTCAGCACACGATTTAAGGAAAAATGTATTAAGTGAGTTAAGTAAAAGAAGAATAAAGTAGAAAATGTAAAAGGTATAGAGATGAAGAGAAAATAAAGTAAGAGAGAGTAAAGTAAGTAAGAATAAATGTTTTGTACTTTTACTAAAAAGGAAATGACTCTAGAATGCACCAAAATAGCAAAATTACTCTCTCTCTCTCTTAAGCACCAAAATGGTAAAATTACTCTACTACTATGGAATTAAGGAAGTAGTTCTTAGTCTTAAAAAGTGTTCACTCTCCACTGTCTAAAACTATCAAGGACTAACTCTATATTTTACTCTTAATTTTATTCACTTATTTAGGTACTACTACTTAAGAATGGCATATGGTGCCAGTTTCCCTAATGCTAGAGTGATTAATCCTCGAGGCTAAAGATCTCGGGTTTGAGTCTATCATGCGGCGATTTTTTAAATTTATGTCTATTCACCACTCAAAAACCAACCATGTATAATACTACATGCATTTATGTAACATCTACGATTAAGTACACTATCTTTATAATAAATGTGACATTCTTGTGTGTCCACACTCATCTACAAACTTAACTAAAGAATTCTTTTTGCCAAAATTAAATGCTTATAGTAGTAATATCTTGTTTTATTTTAACTATTTTTTTAGCGATTGTGTCTTATATTTCACTAACTTATTTCTATTTTCGTCATAGGCTAACATACTAAGCTATCCAGACGTCAAATTCCGATACATTGCCGTTGGAAACGAGGTCAGCCTCGAGTCAAGGTACGCACCTTTCGTCCTCCCGGCTATGAAACACATATACAACTCTCTCAACGGACTCTGCGTCGGAAACAACATCATCGTCTCCACCTCCATCAAAACCGACCTCCTCGGAAAATCGACGCCTCCAAAGGACGGGGAGTTCAAACCGAACGTGACATGGTTCATCCGTCCCATCGTCGAATTCCTCAGCGACACGAGAGCCCCTCTCCTCGTGAACGTCTACCCTTACATCGCGTACATGAACGACAAGGAACACATCCGCCTCCCCTTCGCACTCCTGCAGCCTAACAGCGGCGAGAAGCTCGGCGGCGTCCACTACGACAACCTTTTCTATGCCATACTCGACGCTGTGCTTTCGGCCATGGAGAAAATCCTTGCTTCGTCGTCGTCGTCGTCATTGTCAGTGAGGTTGCAATCGGGTTCAGTCAGCACGACGGTGTCGGAGACCGGGCAGCCTGCGCCTCCTAAGAAGAAGAAAGGAGGCGGGAGGAAACTAAGTGATGAAGATGAAGATTTCCTGACCGTTGAGAATGCGAGGATTTATAATAATAATTTGATGCGTATTGTGAAGAAAGGGACGCCGAAAAGGCCCGGGATTCCGATTGAGACGTACATATTTGCTATGTTTGATGAGGATCTGAAGCCCGGCCCGGAATATGAGAGGAATTTTGGGATCTTTTATTCAAATGGGAGACCCAAATACCCGCTTCGTTTTTACTAGGTTGGTGATTATGCAATAATAAGTTGTAATGGAATAAGGAGCCTTTGGCGTATAATAGGTCGATCTCTTGTGTGTGTGAGTGTGAATTACTCCCTCCGTCCCCGATTAAGAGTCACTCTTTTCAATTTTGGTCCGTCCCCCATTAAGAGTCACTCTTCATTTTTACCATTAAATGGTAGTAGGTCACACATTCCACTAACCTACTTCACTCACATTTTATTATAAAACCAATATAAAAAAATGGGTCTCACATTCCACTAACTTTTTCAACCAACTTTTCTTTACCTTTCTTAAAACTCGTGCCCGGTCAAAGAGTGACTCCTATTAGGGAACGGAGGGAGTATTTGTTTGTTCATGTACGTATTTTCTCTGTCGGCGTAATTATTGCTATATATGTGAACATGAAACGATAGTAATTGTAAGTTGAATTCCTATTTTTCATTCTTTATTTTGTTTTTAAGTATGGGCTAATTATAGCTAGAATTATGGATTTTGGCCAATTCTGATTTATTTAAATTTGAATAACAACCTATGATTATCTATGAACTTTCAATTCTTTAGATTTTTGCCGTGTTGAACATTTCCCCCTCTTCAAGTAGGGGCGAAATCCGTTGCTAACTTTTCTTAAATTACTAACTTGCTAATTCGTCAACGCAGTGTATTAAAAATGTCAACACGGTCACATTGAAATATCAACACAAACTTAGTTGGTATTTTAATACACTGTGTTGACATTGATATTTAAAATATCAACACAGTGTATTCAAATGCCAACACATATTTTGAAGCAAATCGTATAGAGAAACTGACTGAACGGAGAAGAAATCAGAGAAACCCTAGTTTCTGTGAAGACAGAAATATTATTATCAACAATTCAAAAGGAAATAAAACGCAAAACGGAAAATTAAAAATAAGTCCGAAAAAACAGTAAAATGTCGTTTTCACCCACGAAATGATGTCAGATGGCCAAAATCCATCGTCCATCATCGCGATAGTCGCGATGAGGTTGATTCCAAATCACGATTCGCAAGCACTGTGCGAATTTTAAGTCATTCTGACACCGTAGGTTTTAGCCCGATTTCTACGTCCGGGCTGCATCATACTCCCCCTCTTGAAAAAGACTCGACCTTGAGTCTGCTTTATCTACTGACGTCATTTCATCCACATCAGCTGCCTCATCCTCACTACCACCTTCATATGGAGATAAATCAGCAACATTGAATATAGCCGACACATTGTACTGACCTGGCAAATCCACATGTATGCATTATCATTTATCCGTTTGAGAATACGGAAAGGACCATCCGCCCTGGGCTGTAACTCTCCCCAACACCCTCTAGGAAACCGCTCCTTTCTCAAATGAATCCAAACTAAATCACCCTCTTAAAAAACCACTTTCTTCCGTCGCCTATCAGCTCGAGTTTATATTTGTCATTCTGCTGGATAATGAACTATCTCACTTGCTCATGCACCTCTCGAATCTGCTTAGCCTGCTCCTCCCCAGCGGAGCTAAAGTGTTCAGTGATGGGAATAGGCACCAAGTCCAACGGAGTGATTGGGTTGCGCCCATAAACAATCTGAAAAGGGCTCTTACTAGTTGTTCGATTATGCGACTGGTTATAAGAATAATTCTTGATGCTTATAACTCTTCTGGGATACATATTTTCATATAAATTAAAAATTAATGAATAAACCAAAACTTCCTAGTAGTATACTCATTAACACATAACAAAGTTGATACAACTATGCATCAATGAATATTTGTATCTCTCGCATGCATTAACTTTTCCGCATAAATAATATTCTAAATCCTAACTATTAGGCCATCCGCAATGGGCGGACGATGGCACGCCCGATGGCGCGCATCGTCCGCGCCATCGATCGTCCGCGCCCATTGCGGATACGGACGATAGGTCGCGGACGATCGTCGCGGCCGATACTAAGGGCGCGGAGGATGGCGCGCCCGATGCCTATCGTCCGCGCCATCGTCCGCCCCATTGTGGCGTACACGGACGATGGCTGCGGACGATAGGCATCGGGCGCGCCATCGTCCTCCCCATTGTGGCGTACACGGACGATAGGTCGCGGACGATGGCACGCGGTTTGGTTGTTTTATAAATAGAGTTCATTCGTTTTACATTTCATTTCACAATTTCACTTTCGAAACTTACATTTACATAATTACTACGAAATGGCTTCAAGTCCAAATAGTCCTATGTTTAGTGGAGATGCGCGTTGGCCGGGTACAGAACCCGGCCAATATCGTTCGTTCGACACCAACGCCCAATACGATCCCGATTTCAGTACGGACTCGTATGGGTTGTCGGACATGGAGCCGTCTCCAACCCGACCAGTCGCCCCCTCCCGACGTGACGCCGCAGCGGCCGATCCCGACCCCGCCGCGACCGCTTCCGCCCCAGCCAAAAAGAAGCGGAACCGGCAGCGGGCGCAGAAGTTGCCGCCTCCCGGTGATTGCGATGAGTACGCCCCCGGTCGTACAAACTACACCGACGAGGAAACTCTCATTTTGGCCCGGTGTTGGGTAGATATATCGGAAGATCCGATATTCGCGAACAACCAGAGGCAGTTCGCGTACTGGGAGCGCATCGCCGACCTCTACAATGCGTCCAAGCCGCCGAACGCGTACAAGCGCAAGCGTGAGCAACTCCGCAAGCACTGGGATCAAGTGAAGAAGCAAGTGAACTTGTACGCGGCGGAGTTCGAGAAGTGCGCGCGGGCACAGGGGAGCGGCGAGAGCTGGGAAGACGTGCGTGCTAAAGCGATATTGTCGTACCGGTCGATGTTCGGCGAGTTCAAGCACGAGGCCATCTGGACGCTTTTGAGGGACAAGCAGAAATTCCAAGGTGGAATTCTGCACACTAGTGCGCCAAAGAGGATGAAGACCACCGAAGTTGGTGGTTACACGAGCAGCGGCAGCGGCAATCAACCGGTTGACCTCAACCGGTTGTACGTGGACGACAGCGGTTCCGGCACACCGATGTCCTCCCGACGTCCTCCCGGCGTCAAGGCTGCGAAGGCCAAAGGGAAGGCGGCCGCGACCTCATCCTCGACCGCTGCAACCCCACCTCTGCTCCCGGAAATGCTCCCGCCCCAGGCAGCCGAAGTGTATTCGTCGTTGGCGACAGCGTCGATGGCGAGGACGTTGTTGGAGACGCACAAGGCCCTCAAGAAGTGTACCGACCCCGACGAAGCCGAATACCTCCGGGCATTGATAGATGAACTGCGTCGGAAGTTGGGAATTGCACCGACTTAGTTTTTTTTTTTGTAAGTTGAACGGTGTAACTTCTTTTTTTATTAATGTGTCCCCGTTTGTTATTTCGACCTTTTTATTTACTCGTTATTAATTGTTAGTTGAAAACATTTAAATCAATTAAACAAATAAATAAAATGATGATGTGGCGCGCCATAGGGCGCCCCACTGCAGGTGGGGAGGTAGGAGGATAAAACTGCTGACGTGGCGCGCCATAGGGCGCGCCTTAGGGCGCGCCTTAGGGCGCCCCATTGCTAATGCCCTTATTATTCAAACAAAAATTTCATCCTGATAATTTTAGTTATATTCATACATTATAACAAACAAGGAAAAAATATCTAATAAGCAGGTCAATGAGTGTGTCCTTTTCATAGTACACCACTCTAATGAATGTAGATAGAATCTAGTTATAGAGTAGTGAGGGAATCTAGATCTAAGTTGAAGACTTTCAGTATATGGTGGAGAATTCTTATGTTAGCTATGAAACTTAGATAGAATCTAGTTATAGAGTAGTGAGGGAATCTAGATCTAAGTTGAAGACTTTCAGTATATGGTGGAGAATTCTAATGTTAGCTATGAAACTTATATTTTGTCACATTCTTTTATTTTCTTTCGTCCCACAAAATATGTTACATTTTACTTTTTATCATTTTTGGTAGTGAACCTCATATACCTCTAACTCTAACTCTAACTTATTTCAACTCACATTTTGTTATAAAATAATAAATAAAAGTAGGATTCACTCTACACTAACTTTTTCAATTCACTCTCCATTACATTTTTTAAAACTCGTGCCCGATTAAAATATGACAAAATTTAAGGGACGAAGAGAAATAAATTCTATTTCGTTATTTTTTAAATATATCAAAATAAAACACGAAGTAACGATGATGTGAAACTATATACGGTATGGCACTTCAATATGTAGTGTCAAAGATAAACTGAATGCATATTCGATCTTAGCTTCTAAAGGTTCAAACCGCCAGCAACATTTTTCAAGCGAGTCATTCTTTCAAACTGTTGGTGTGCGATTTATGGAGAAGCCTTGGGAGTAGCAGATTTGGGCCAGCAAGCACAATCAATTGGGCCTTGCAGATATCCTAAACAATTGGGCCTTATAAATCATAACTTTATATATAAGACAAAATATTTCAGGAATATTACTGTGTCACTATGAATTAGTAATTCAAATATAATATTAATACCACTATCTACGAAATGCTGTTGACTAGTTCTTATCCACTTCCATGGAAAGCTATTAAATCAGTAATTAGTTTAAGCTAGATTTAAAGTGAAAAAGCTTTCTACATTTTCATCAGCAATAATTGATGTTGAAATTTTTTATTTAGAAAATATTTCCTTTTTGCTCCATCGATTATGAACATATGCATAATTTACATCTTTTTAAATCAATAAAAATGTATACTTTGCCTCGTTGGCTTCTTAGGGCATCCGCAGTGGTGCGGATGTCCCAGCGGAATTCCCCGCGGAATTCCCACTGCCAGATCATAAGGACTTCCCACTACTCTGCCACGTCATAAAGACTTCCCACTGCTCTGCCACGTCATAAGAACTTCCCACTGCACAGTGGCGGAATTCCCCTACGGAATTTCCGACGGAATTCCCACATTAAAAAATTCACAAATTCACAAATTAACCAATTTCCGGAAGCAAATAATTTACGGAATTAAAATTTCGACACGAATACGGAGAAAACGAACATACTTTATTTTTAAAAAACATACTTTATTAAAAAAATACATAATTAATTAAAAAAATAAAAAAAAATAAATGCAAAAATCGGAATTCCGTGCGGAATTCCGTGACATTATAAAAAATTCACAAATTTACGGAATTATAATTTCGACGCGAATACGGAAAAAATGCAACCACTTTATTTATAAAAAACATGCTTCATTATAAAAAAAATACATAATTACAAAAAAAAAGTATATTATTATTAAAATAAAAATTTGTATTACGTTCATAGTATTATCAACATTAAATTGGTAACCAATTTGAACTACCTTGAAGAATTCATTTGAATATACTTTATACATGAAGATTTTCTATGCAAAAGGACAAATTTATAAATATATGAATTGTCTATCATAGGGGGTGTAGCTTAGATGGTAGAGCACTCGCTTAGCATGCGAGAGGTACAGGGATCGATACCCATCTCCATTTTTTTATTTTCGGACGTCCGTGCCACGTCAGACGTCCGCGGACCTGCGACGTCCTCAGCTCAATTCCGTATCCGTGCCATGAGTGGCTAATGGCGGACGTCCCCGGCGAAATTCCGGGACATCCGTGGGAATTCCGCCGCGACGGGCGCCATTGCGGATGCTCTTAGAACATTCACATTCCATTTTCCATAAGTACTCGTTGACTAGAGAATACATTTACCCTAGCTACAAATCAGGAAAAAGATTGATTATAATCAAATTATATCTTATTATCGTAATCAATTACTTGAATTTGTTTTATAATTGATCTTTTAATCAATTATAAAATAAATTCATCAGATGCCCAAATTTATATTAATGATCAATTATTGCTAAAAGTTAAAATAATACAGAATTCAAGATTTTATGGGAAATGGAAGTGTATTGACCTAGTAGCAATTAGTCGTAGTCGGATAAGTCAGAACACTTCATTATCAAATTAATGTCGCTTTCAATTAATTCGAATATGATATTATATGTCCCTAAAGTGAAAAGACTTTCTACATTTTCATTAGTATTGATAGTGGTTGAATATGCACATAATTTACATCTTTTTAAATCAATAGACAGTATACTTTACTTTGTTTCGTTGTCTTATTAGGGCATTCACATTTCAGTGTAGAAATAGATATTTAATCTTATGCACTAATATTATTAAAACATAAATTTAAGCATTAATATTATTAAAACTTAACACGGTTCACATTTATCATTATTTTTATATTTTTTATACTTCCAAATAAAATGTTTAATTAAAAATTAAACTACATTATTTACACTCAAAAAAAACAAAATAAATTTCTAAAAAATAGAAAAAAAATTAATTTTATTATTAGAAAAAAGATAAAATTAAAAAAAGGAAAGGAAATTAGAAATATAATATCAAAGATCTTACTCATTATTATCAAAGATCTTGATAACTCCAATCATATGTGCCATTTTATTTATCTTAACTTATATCTCATTTAAACATTGGGAATTCACAAACATTAAAAAGATTCCATCAATCAACTCTTTATTATAGTTCAAGCAATTGCACACACATATGGCTACATATAACATAACAAAAGGCCTTTATTTTCTTCAACCATGATTTTTTAGCTAATTAAAATTCATGGGGTATTTGGGGTTCCCATTGGCATTAAAAAGCCCGAAATGCTTCTCCATTTCCGAGCCGGGCTTATCACTCTCATCAAACATGGCAAAAATATACGTCTCAATCGGCTTTCCCGGCCTCCTCGGCGTCCCTTTCTTCACAACCCTCACCAAATTATTATTATAAATCCTCGCATTCTCAATACTCGACGTCGCATCCCCGGACCCGGCCGTCGGCACGCCCGACTCCCCCCCTCCCACCTCGGGCGGCGGCTTCTTCGGCCTGCCCTGGTCCGCAGAAGCCGCGCCCGAGACCCTCGCGGCGCTCTTCTCCAGCGCCGCGTTGACGGCGTCCACGAGCGCGTAGTAGAGATTGTCGTAGTAAACGCCGTCCGCAGTGATGCCGCTGTTCGGCTGCAGAAAGGCGTAGTTGAACGAAATCTGCGCCTTGTTGTTTAGATATGCGAAGAAAGGGTATATGTTGGCGAAGAGAGGCGCGCCCGTGTCGGAAAGAAACGCCACAATCGGGTCGAGAAACGGCCTCACCTCGCGCCGGAAATCGCCCTTGTTTGGCGGGAAATTGGTGGTGGGGTCCACCACCTCGGTCTCGATGGCTGTGGTGACCTTAATTTGGCGGAGGCCGGCGGCGTCGAGGGCAGCGCGGATCTTGCGCATGGCGTTGAGAAGAAACGGGACGTATCTGGCTGTGTCGGGTCGGATCGGGCTGACCTCGTTGCCGACGATGATGGCGCGGAAGCGGACGTTTCCGTAGTTGCGGATGTTGTTTTGGACCCAGCGGTTCGCGTTGGCTTGGCTGGCGGCGATCTCCTCGAGCTGCATGTTGAGGATTCCGACCGTGAGCTCGATGTCCGAGCCGCGGAGGGCTTCCAGGGCGGGTTTGTATGTGTCGTAGATTCGCATTCTTTTGATGTTGTATTGCTTGAATAGCTGCACGACTCGGGACGGAGGGGGTAGGCCGGCGCCGTTCCGTCCGTAGCATACCCCGATTTGAGCCGCTGCATCAGTTATCGAAAACTAGTAAAGGGTTTTTAATGACGATTAAGTGCAACTTAGTCCAGGGGCGTAGGTAACAACATTTTGAGAATTTGAAAAAAGAAAATTTTTGATAGGTTACAGAATTGGAAAAAGAAATATGAGATGCACTTCAAAAATATCACTTTTTAAGTTCACACCATCATTCCAACCACATGCTGCCATGTGGCACTTATAAGCAACAACATAGTATTATTAAGCAAAAAATTTAGTGGATGACTTAGATTATCAGATTGCATAAAAGATAGTTTATGTTGCATTAAATGCATTTTATTTTGCATTTTAGTCTATAATGTAAAATAAAGTGCATTTAATGCAACATAAATTGTCCTTTATACCATTTGAGGTAATTCTTTTGTGCTATCCTTTGTCATCCTTTCTTGCTTAATTATGTTATTATGTTACAACTACGTGCCATGTGGTAGCATGTGGTTGGAAGGATGTTGTGTCTCTAAATATGAAAGGAACCTAGTGCTCCCTGAGAAATACTAGTATATGTCAAAATGTTTGAGAATAGACATTTGACAAACTTAGTCATAAGGTGGTCCACCCCTGACTCGGTTTGGTAAGACCGATTTTTTCTCTCAAACAACAAGGTCAACAAAAATTATAATTTGAATCCCATATCTTTTATTAAATCTAGTCTTGTAGTAGTATCTTTTAGTAACTTGTATTCCCTTCGTTCATAATTAAATATCTCATATTTGACTAGTACAAATTTTAAAAAATTGTTTAACTTTATGTAGTAAAATTGGTAGAAAAATTAATGGATTGTGAGCGTATTTTTATATATTGGTTTTATAATAAAATATGATGTAATAAGTTAGTGGAATTTAGGGTCCATTTACTAAATATAATAAAAAATGCAATGAGACATTTATTGCTGGATGTACGGAAAAAGGAAAAATGGGATATTTAATGGCGGGAGAGGAATACTTTGAGTTTTAAGTTAAAAGTATGTATCGCACTATACATAGTCATGATGGATCGAAAAAGATACGAATATTATTTATTGAAGTGATAGGCTAGACAAATGCATATAATTGAGTTAGAGATGTTTAAACAATTTCCATTGATCAGTAAAAAGTACTGTAATACTTTTTATGTCTCAACTATAACTGAAAGTGAACAATTGTACATTAATTAAAGATGAATTTAACTGATATTGAAAAGAGAAAAAAAAATGAACTAACCAGTGAAATCCAGAGATGTGAACAAGAAAATAAGTATGAACATTGCAGATATGAAGAAGTATTTCATTGTGATTGCCATTGCACAGAAAGGAAATAGCAATTGAACAAGTGTTGGTGAATGTCATCGCTTACCTTCCTTTATATAGACTTTCCATCACTCAAGAGTAGTAAATGCTGGCATATTCGTAATCATGCCTATTCAATTATTATATTAGTTTTCTTGCCTAACTAATAGATTAGAGAACTAGCTAAATAATTGAGTTATCTAAATATATAAGCAAGCTCAGATCTAAAACTGATATACTCTACATAGGGATAGGGATAGGGATTGGGATTGATCAATTACTAATTCAATCTTTAATTGATATTTAAAAATTAATTGATATTTAAAAATTGAAATTTAAAATTTAATTTTGTTAAATTAAATATAATATTGAAATAAAGAAACAAAGTGAATGATGACAAAAGGGAAGAAGAATAATAATTTTGAAATAATATCAGATTTAAAATTTTAAAAGTGTAAAAAGACCAAATTGCCAAACCCCCAAAACCCTCCAAAAGGGTATTTTCGACCGAAAATGGTGAAAAATGACTATTTTCGAGATAAACCCTTAGTCCAGGGATGTCTGGTGATATTTTTAAAGTCCAGGGACTATGGGCGAGATAAACCTATAGTCCAGGGACCATTTTTGTAGTTCACCCTTTTTGTTTATTGCATTGATACTCATTGATGGATTATCTTGTACCCTGATTTCATAATCTAATATATAGTATTTAGTTATTGTTAATAATTTAGGGGTGAGTTAGCAATATAACACACTCATACTCTACGTAATAATACTAAAATTCCTTATATAGACGTAACATATCTATATAAAATGAGTGAATAACTTTTACTTCATAAACTTTTTAAAGGAGTGAGTGACTCATTTTTAATTGATATAGGGAAAGAACCAAGTTGATAATGAATTTCATTATTGCAACCTGTTGGAAAGAGATCAATTAAGAATCAATTAGGGAATTAGATTGATTTGCACACATTAATTGTAATTGATACTAGGGTAAATCTTACCATGTATAGAGGGATCTTGGTGTGTATTTGAGGCTGCGTATTCCTCACTGTAAATCAATCAAGAAAGATGAATAAAATTGAGCCTTTCAACATGGCATCAGAGCATGCTTTTTCGATCCTAATTGGTGAACTCAGAAATTGATTCATCACAGTTCAATACCCCTCTCAAACCCTTCGACCAAAACCAAGGCAGACACTCCATCCATACCTGCAATGGCAGACAACAAAGAAGAGAAGCCATATGTAGAGGATTCGAGATTAAGGATGAGTAAACAAGTTACTCTGGCAGTCAAGCTCAATGGACACAACTATCCTCTCTGGCACAAACTGATGAGGATAGCCATCGGAGGAAGACGGGCAAACCGATACATCACGGGCGTACCAGAACCACCACTACCGGGGGCAAAAGACTATGCCGAATGGGAGGAGACCGACATGATAGTATTCTCGTGGATAGTCGACAATATCGAAACTGATATTGTTGTGGATTTTGCGCACCACCAAACCGCACAAGCTCTGTGGGAGAGCTTGTTCGTCACCTTCGCAAGCACTTCCGATCCGTACCTGTTGTATGATTTGGAGGAAAAGGCGAGTAAGATAGTGCAAGGAGAACAAGGACTCGAGACTTACTGGCGGCGTCTCCATGGAATCTGGATCGAGATAGATCGATGCGAAAATCGACCAATCGATTGTTGCGACAAAGGGGTCGGACAGTTCCGAACATACATCGGGACAAGGCGATTGTTCAAATTTCTCACCGGATTGAACGAAAAATTCGATGGAATCCGGCGAGATATCCTCAAAGAACAGCCGCTGCCCTCAGCCGAAGTTGCGTACGGTAGGGTGAAACGAGAGGCTACCAGGCTCAAAATAATGCCGCCGGCAGCAAACTCGGACCTCCCAACCGGCGCGACGAACGACGATTCATCATCGGGCGGAGTAGGACTCGGTTTCGCTGCCCGGAATCTACCTCAGCAACGACACAATCAACCGCCACCACCACGCGCCACCGGACCCAACCGCAAGACAGGATTTAAACCGGACAAATCAAAATTGTGGTGTTCTCACTGTGGGAAGCAGAAGCATACCAGAGAATCGTGCTTCCTCTTGGTCGGATTTCCCGATTGGTGGGACGAAAACCAAAAGGCGAAAGCCCGAATAGCGATCGGGATGGAGGAAGGCGGAAGCGGTGGACTATTTCCAGTCGGAGGGGGCAACCGCGAGGCCACCAACCCTCGGGGGAGGAACGGAGATGGAGATTCCCGAACCGGTGGGGGCGGCAAGCGTGGGGAGGCGGACGTGATCGGAGAAGCAGCGTTCGCCGAGAGGAGAGGAGCCGTCGGGATAGGAGGTAACGGATTGGGGTTTAACAACCCTAATCCATGTTTTGTTTTGCAATCAAGTCCTCCTAATCTGAGTAATATAGGAAATCCACCCCATCAGTCCCAGAATTTGCAATTTGCACCCCATATTAAGAATGATGCTCGATTTAGCCCCCCACCATGTTAAAAACCGAAAAACAGCCCCAAATTTATCTGAAATTTCATATGTGACCCCAAATCCCTTTGCACCCTTAGAAAGAATTTCCGCTGCGTACATGGCTCGAAGTATAACTGATTTTAAGGAAAGTGGGTGGATATTTGATTGCGGGGCCACAGATACAATGACATATGATAAAAATGATTTTTCTGTAATCAATGAGGCTACAAAGAGTGTGATTCAAACTGCCGATGGGGAACTGACAGCCGTAGGTGGAAGTGGAACCATAGAAATTTCACCCACCTTGAAATTATCCAACTGTCTTTATGTGCCCAAATTATCTCATAAACTCATGTCCATTAGTCACGTGACTAAGGAGCTCGATTGTACTTTACTGATGCATCCTAATTTCTGCGTATTACAGGATATCAGGACGAGGAGGATAATTGGGCGTGGCACTGAGCGTCAAGGCCTCTACTATGTGGATGAGATTACTCAACAAGGTGGCACCGCGATGCTTGCTCACGGATCTGCTAATCGAGAAGCCTGGTTGTGGCATCGCAGATTGGGACATCCATCCTCGGGTTATCTTAAAATTCTATTTCCCAAGTTTTCTAAATTTAAAGACATTTCGTGTGAATCTTGTGTTTTGGCGAAAAGCCACAGACAATCGTTCAAAACTCGTGATACACGAGTTAAGGATATTTTTTCTTTGGTGCATGCTGATGTGTGGGGCCCTGCGCCTATTACTGGTGATCATGGTTTTAAATACTTTCTGATTTTCGTGGATGACTGTACAAGGTTAACTTGGATATATTTTTTGAAAAATAAGTCAGAAGTTTTTGAAAAATTTGTCAATTTCTTCACCTTAATTCAAACACAATTTCAAACGTCGATTAAAATTCTCTGGTCTGATAATGGTAGGGAATTTGTTAACAAAGAAATGGCAGAATTTTTTAAGAATCAAGGCCTTGTTCATCAAACCACTTGTCCCTATACTCCAGAACAAAACGGCGTAGCAGAACGAAAAAATAGATTAATCTTGGAGGTCACCCGAGCCTTGTTTTTTGACTCAAATGTCCCAAAGTTCTTGTGGCCCGAAGCCGTTGCTACCGCAGTGTACTTAATTAATCGTCTCCCTACAAAAATTTTGGGCATGAAAACCCCCCTGCGGGTACTTTCGTCCTTTGCAAAAATTCCTGAACCTTTTACTCTTCCCCTTCGTGTTTTTGGTTGCTCAGTTTATGTGCATATTCCCAAACATGAGAGAAGTAAATTTTCTGCATGTGCTCTTAAGTGTGTTTTTCTCGGGTATGGAACTAATCAGAAGGGGTACCGTTGTTATGATCCAACCTCTAGAAAAATAATAACAACCATGAATTGTAATTTTCTGGAGTGTGAATATTTTTTCCAAGCCCAAACTCGGGGTCAGGGGGTGAGTTATAATAGGAGCCCTTGGGAGAACACGAGTGATAACATTAGACCCCTTAGTTGGGCTGTGTCGTCACAATCAGACAACTCACTGGCGGAACCAACAGAGCAAGCTAGTGTCACCGCCGAGCCTATCACGTCCACTGTGGAGCCTCCTCGGTCGCCTACACCGCAGGTAGATCCTCCTCCAGTGATATCCCAGGTAATTCCTGAAACCAACTCAGATAGTACAATTGTTACTCCTAATGAGCCTGGTGCAGAAGAAAATGCGGCAGTTGATGGTGACACAGGACGTTATGTTCTACCACCAAGAAGCACACGGGGTATTCCGGCAAAACGCTACAGCCCCGAAAAGAAGAGTTCAAGAAGTCGGTATTCAGTGGCTAATCTAGCTAAGGCAAACTTGAGTGAGATGGCTATAGCATTTGCAGCAGCCCTCTATGAAGAAGAAGAGTTGCCAAGTACAGCAGAGGAAGCCATGAAAATTGACCATTGGAGAGAGGCGATGCTAGTAGAAATGAAAGCCCTGATGAAGAACAAAACGTGGGAGACGTGCATAAAGCCAGATGGAGTCCGCACAGTGGGATGTCGGTGGGTCTTCACCATAAAGAGAAAGCCAGATGGCTCTATTGAACGATATAAGGCAAGACTGGTGGCAAAAGGGTATACACAGACATATGGAGTCGACTACGCCGAAACATTCTCTCCAGTTGCAAAAATGAGCACTATTCGGGTACTGTTCTCGATAGCAGCAAACAGAGATTGGCCACTACACCAGTTTGACGTAACCAATGCATTCCTACATGGTGAACTGGCGAAACCTATCTACATGGAGGCACCTCCGGGTTTTTCAGGGGAGTTTGAAGGAGGAAAGGTGTGTAAACTAAAGAAGACTTTGTATGGGCTCAAACAGTCACCTCGAGCCTGGTTTGGAAGATTCACAGAGGTAATGAAGAAGTATGGGTACAGTCAAAGCAACTCCGATCACACACTCTTTCTGAAGAAAAGGGATGGTAAGATCACATGCTTAATCATTTATGTAGATGATATGATACTCACAGGAGATGATGAAGATGAGATCAACCAGTTGAGGAAAAACTTGTTCACTGAATTCCAAATGAAGGACTTGGGATTACTTAAGTATTTCTTGGGAATAGAAGTATTGAGATCAAGAAAGGGGATCTTCATTAACCAAAGGAAATATGTGCTCGATCTCCTAGCTGAAACTGGTCTACTTGATTGCAAGCCAGCAGAAACTCCTATGGTGCAGAATCATGGACTCCAGATAGTTGAAGGGGCGGAATCAACCCCTCGCACGAGGTACCAGCGCCTAGTGGGGAAATTGATCTACTTATCCCACACCAGGCCAGACATTGCATATGCAGTAGGAGTGGTCAGTCAGTTCATGCATGCACCTCAAGCCACTCACTGGGAAGCAGCCTTGAGAATTGTTCGTTACCTTAAGGGAACACCGGGACATGGGATTATGTTTGAAAAACATGGACACTTGGAGATTCATGGCTTCACAGACGCAGATTGGGCCGGAAATCCAAACGACATAAAATCGACCGCCGGATACTTTACCTTTGTAGGGGGAAATCTTGTCACTTGGAGAAGCAAGAAGCAAAAAGTAGTGGCACTGTCAAGCGCTGAGGCAGAGTTTCGAGGGATTAGAAGTGGATTGACTGAAATCCAATGGCTAAGGAAGTTGATGACGGAGCTAGACTTGGTCTCACAAGAGTCCTGCAAACTTTTCTGCGATAACAAGGCAGCAATCAGTATATCCGAGAACCCAGTCCAACATGATCGAACGAAGCATGTCGAGGTAGACCGACACTTCATCAAAGATAGCATTGAAGCTAAGGTGGTGGAAATCCCTTTTGTTAGATCTGAAGACCAACTGACTCACATCCTCACAAAGGCAGTAGATTCGAGAAGCTTCCGTGGAGTATTAGGCAAGTTAAGAATGGGTGACCCCATCACTTAACTTGAGGGGGAGTGTTGGAAAGAGATCAATTAAGAATCAATTAGGGAATTAGATTGATTTGCACACATTAATTGTAATTGATACTAGGGTAAATCTTACCATGTATAGAGAGATCTTGGTGTGTATTTGAGGCTGCGTATTCTTCACTGTAAATCAATCAAGAAAGATGAATAAAATTGAGCCTTTCAAGACAACCTGCAAGTGTGGAACTCTGGTGATTATTCGAGCCGACATATTGTGGTTCATTTTTATACCATCTTCTTATATCACTTTGATAAAATGATCAAAATGGTGAATTGGAATTTTTTTTATAAATAAGTGCAGGGATAATCCTGGCTCATTTCTAACAAATACTCTTCGCCTAAAAACATCAAGGTGATTTGGGAACCAATTGTACACAGACTTATTTTTTTATTTAATCTTAAAAATTAATTTGTTAGTTGAAAAATAATTTGTTTTAATACTTTCTTAAATAACTTTATTATGTTAGTGGTAGCGGTCATTTCACATTGGAGGAAATCAAATGTCTGAAAACTTAAAAATTTGATATCGCTGTGAGAAAATAGAAGTCAATTTAAAAGACCAAAACTTTACTTATATCCTATAAAATAATTCTAGGTTGGCGCTTTGAAGACCGACCTAATATATAATTTATAATTCCAGTCTATTTATTGTGACACGATAGACTTTAATATTGTTATTTCACTTTCAAATACTTTTCCACATTAGGCCCTTGGTGGTTGTTCTATTGGTTGAACTCTCTACTCTACATTAATATTAATCGAAAAACTATCAATGTAGTTATGAATTTTCTGACAAGAACTTTGGTATTTGTGTTAATTAATTAGGTGCATAACCAATATCATGATGAGTAGCAACTCCCCCCAAAATAACTCTATATTATATAATATCCAAATATTAGTTCACACATTTTTCAATTTGATTATTTGCATGTAAATACCCAAACTTTTAATTATTTACATATTTCTTTCAACTTTTGTTCGAATTGAAATAGTAGAAGAATAATATTTGTTCGACATGGATAATGGATTAATTAAAAGACACAAAATATGGAACTGTAAGTCCACATATAAAATGTATGAGAATAAAATAGTAAGGCTTTGTCCCGACAAATCAGTGGGTATTCATTTAATTATTCCAACGATGACTATAAGGAATTGAAAAACGAAGTCTTCTTAGTCGTCACGGCTAAACCTTTGTTTATTATTAAGCTTTCCATCATCATTAATTATCAAATGTAGCTTTGTATAGTGTAATAAATACATGCAATCTGAGTATATATTCATAAATATCTTTATAAATATTACGGAAAACCCTTGTTCATTATTTTTTATTTCATAATAAATCTTACTAACCAATATAATAAAATGACATAATAAAAATAATAACAAGACTTAGGTCCGTCCACATATTAATTGCATAACCAGAAAGATATCCGTATATCCACTTGTATGTAAGCATGTGATATTGTTTAATCAATCTACTTTTAATATGTTGTTTAATCAATCTACTTTTATAGAGTTTGATTCAGTATATTGTATAATCAATCGCTTTTTATTGGATTTTATTTGGTTTATTGAGGAAAATTGTTAGGATTTTGAACTTGTACTAATCAATAAGTAAATTTAATCAATTAATTAAAAGAATAACTAAATTAATTGATTGATGTAAAAGAATAACAAAAAAATATTAATAAAATTGTTAGAATTTTTCTTTTTTCTTTTTATTAATTGTGCCGCTTGAAGTTAAGGTGATCATATATGATCAATTCAAATACTTATCAATTTCCATTGATTATTTGCATGTAAATTAGCTTTCACCTATTTTAGATATTTTTGTCGAGTTTTGTTCAAATTAAAATGGTACTAAGAGTAATATTTCTGGCGTGTTTTTTGGTCTAAGAATACAGTAGTATTCTCAATAGGAATGGTACACTGAACTTGTGGATGAGTGTATTTGGGTTCAGAAATAATACTTGCACATGTAGAATTTATGTGTAGAATTCAATTATGCAGTGGAAATTTTTGCTAGAGACAAGATGATGATATTAATTTATTTGTAGAATTTAATAATGTAGAGGAATTTGTGCTAGAGACTAAAAGTTATGTGTAGAATTCAATTATGCAGAGGAAATATTTGCGATTGAGGAATTTTTGCTAAAGACAAGAAGATTGATAAAAATTCATGTGTAGGATTCGATTACGCAGAGGAAATTTTTGCTTCACCAAGATGATGAACTAAATTTATGTGTAGAACTTAATTATGCAGAGGAAGTTTTTACTAGAGACAAGATGTCGACTTCAAATTTGTTCTAAATCGCTCCATGGACCTAAATTAATTCATTTGAATAAATACAGTTTTTCACGAAAAGTCAAGTAATAATTCCTTGAAATTCATACACAACTTGCAAAACTGACCTAGAAATCGAGATAGATTTTGGCCACCCGAGTTGTTTGACAGGCGAAAAACATAAACTTTTTTTTTTAATTTTATCTTGAATTGTTAAGGAATTATGGGAAGTTTTTAGGCCATGTAAATACCGTAGAAATCATTTTAGGTCTTATATATAATTTTAAGATTCAATCGAGATTTAAGAAATTAAAGTAGTAGCATTTCTACAATCTTTCATTCCGTTTTACCTTGGTTTGGTCATTCTCATAGGACTCCGACATCATTAAGCTAATACTCCCTCTGTCTCAAAAAATATGCACTTTGAGTTCACACGAGTTTTATTGCAAAATTGGTAAAGTAAGAGAGAGATAAAGAGAAAAAGTAATTAAAGTATTATTAGTGGGAAATAGGTCACACCTCATTAGAGGGAAAAGAATTTCCAAAGTTGAAATGTGCATATTCTTGTAGGACAGACTAAAAAGTAAACAGTGCATATTCATTTGGGACGGAGGGAGTAAGATTTGTTGGAATATATAAGATATATGTTGGAGGAGTAATTTAATTTAAAGGAAATATTTGAGAGTAGAATGGGTGGAATAAATGAGAAATGGTTTAGGAGAGGTAATATGAGAAAACTAAGGACACCTAATTTTTCAAACTCTCTCAAGTTCTCAACTCATCTAAAATGTTACAACTCACTCCTATTTATAGGCATCCTCTTCTATTCTATAATTTTATATTCTAAATATCTAGATTTTTATCTATAAAAATCTAGATATTTCTTACATAATATCTATAATCTAGATTATTCTCCTAAAATATCTAGATATTCTACTAAAATATCTAGATATTTTCTCAAGCTTATTTCTAGACAATTCTACAATATCTAGATATTTCCATTACAAAATCAAGTTTAATAATATTCCAACACTCCCTCTTAAACTTGATTTGTCATTCCGAGCAATGTCCTTATCTTGATAAAGTCTTCATGCTTGAGCGGCTTTGTGAAGATATCAGCAACTTGATCTTGCGACTTCACATACTCAAACTTGAATCTCCTGATTTGCAACGCATTCTCTGATGTAGTGGTAGCGGGTGTCGATGTATTTGCTTCGGTTGTGGAACACTGGATTTTTGGATAGCGCAATGGCCGACTTGTTATCCACACAAATAGTTGTTGGCTCCTTTGTGGCCACTCGAGCTCCGATAATAAACTCCTGAGCCAAATTGCATGACAAAAATTGAAGGTGGCAGCCACATATACGGCTTCGCGGGTTGATAATGTGACAATGGGCTGTTTTTTAGACATCCAAGTGAAGGCAGTGTCTCCCATATAGAACACATATCCACTTGTACTCTTTCGGTCATCAGTGTCACCAGCCCAGTCACTATCACTGTAGCCAACAAGCATGTAATCGTTAGTAGCTGAATATAATAGGCCATAGTCGATCGTACCTTTGAGATATCGGAGTATTCTCTTAGCCACCTTGAAGTGAGTAGTGGTTGGATTCTCTATGTAGCGCCTTACGAGCCCTGTAGCGTACAATATATCCGGCCTTGTGCAAGTTAAGTACCGTAGGCTTCCCACCAAGCTCTTGTATAGTGTCAGATCCACCTTTTCCTCTTTATCATTCTTTGATAGCTTGATCCCGCATTCCACCGTTGTATTGATTGGTTTGCAATCCTCCATTTTAAACTTCTTCAGGATCTCCTTTGCATAGTGTTCTTGTGTGATGAATATTTCATCTTCTCGTTGCTTTACATCCACCTCCGAGGTAGTATGCCATCAGCCCGATGTCTGTCATCTCGAACTCTTCAGTCATGGCCTTCTTGAATTCCTTGAACATGCTTGGATTGTTTCCGGTGAAAATGAGATTATCCACATACAAGCACACTATTAAGATATCATTTTCTTTACTTTTCACATAGAGCGCATGCTCATGTGGGCATTTGGTGATGCCGTTATCTTCAAGATATTTGTCGATCCTGGTATTCCACGCTCTCGGTGCTTGCTTTAGCCCGTATAGGGCTTTCTTCAACCTTAAAACTTTGTCTTCTTGGTCATTCACCATGTAGCCATCAGGATGCTTGATGTAGACTTCTTTATCAAGAAATCCATTCAAGAAAGCCGTCTTCACATCCATTTGATATATCTTCCATCTATTTTGGGCTGCAAGAGAGAGTATTAGTCTAATAGTTTCTAATCGAGCGACAGGAGCAAATACCTCGTCATAGTCGATTCCAACCCTTTGGCTATATCCTTTGGCGACGAGTCTAGCTTTATATCTTTCAACTTTACCGTTGGAATTCTTCTTGATTTTATACACCCACTTGACTCCAATGGCCTTGTGTCCTTTTGGTAGTGTCACCAGCTCCCATTTGTCATTCTTCTCGATGGCTTTGATCTCTTCATCCATCGCGACTCGCCAATTTTCACTTGTCGTAGCTTCTTTTAAGCTAACTGGTTCACAATCAGCAAATAGGCAAAATAAGGTGAGATCTTCTAACCTTTCAGTATCGTTATACACTTCATCCAAGCTTCGCGTGCGTTGTGAGGCTCTTTCATTCAAGAAAGATGGTGGAGAGCCTCCAACTGATGTAGGTGGAGTTGTTTGTTCTTGTTGCACCTCCGTCACCTGCTCGATTGTTCCTTGATCTCCAAATGGAGGTATGAAGGTGGAGTCATTGTCCGTGCCGAAATCCCATGCTCCTTCTTCATCAAACTCTACGTCTCGGCTAATCATGGTTTTCTGCGAAGTTAGATCATATAACTTATAGCCTTTAGTGTTAGAGTCGTACCCGTTGAAGATGAATGGCTTGCTTTTGTCGTCGAGTTTTCGTCTGATCTGGTACATATGCATAGGCTTTGCTCCCGAATACTCTCAAGTGGGCGATTCCTGGTTTTCTCCCGGTCCAGGCTTCTTGAGGCGTCATTCCCCAGACATCTTTTGTTGGAGACATGTTAGACAGGTACACGGCGCACGCCACTGCTTCTGCCCAAAGTTCTTTAGGTAAATTCTTCGTCTTCAACATGCTTCGAGTCATCTCAACTTGCGTTCAACCACTCCATTCTGCTGGGGGGATCTCGGAAATGTTAGTAGCCGCCGAATTTTGCTTTCTTTGCAAAATTCTAGAAACTCCCTTGATGTGAATTCTCCACCTCGGTCGGTCCTCGTTGCTTTGATTTCTAGACCACTTTCTTTCTCGACGTCAGCCTTGAACTTCCTGAAAGCGTCAAATGCTTCTGATTTCTGCTTCAAGAAGTATACCCATGTTTTTCTTGAAAAATCATCAATGAAAAGTAGGAAATAATTATTTTTACCGAGGGAGCTTGGCTTGATTGGTCCACACACGTCTGCATGGATTAACTCCAATGGCTTCTGAGCTCTCGAACTCGACTCCTTTGGGAACGGCTTTGTGAAGTGCTTCCCAACTATGCATCCTTCACAGAGTTGATCGGGATGCTTGATGGGCGGTAATCCTCGTACCATTTCTTTATTTGATAGCAATTTTAAGCTACCAAAATTCAAGTGCCCAAATCGAAGATGCCATAGCCAAGACTTATCTTTATAACATGCTTGAAGACACTTCACCACATCATTTTGAACATTTAAGAAAAACATTCTATTCTTGGACATTGGCACCTTGGCGATTAAATCATTTTTGCTATCTCTTATTGAAAGGCTATAATCTTTCATACGAATGTTATAACCTTTCTCTAAGAGTTGTCCAAGACTCAGTATATTATTTCTCATATTGAGCACATAATATGCGTTAGAAATGAAATCACGAGCTCCATTCTTTAGACGAATTAGGATCTTGCATTTTCCTTTAACTGGAATTTTAGATTCATAACCAAAGGAGACATTGCCACTTACTGATTTATCAAGCTCCACAAACATGCTCCTGTTCCCGCACATATGGTTGCTCGCTCCTGTGTCGAGGTACCACATATCATCTTTTCTTCCAGCTTCTCCTTTATAAGCTAGAAGAACACATCCATTTTCTTCATTCGTATTCTCCACGTAATTGGCCTTCTCTTCAACTTTTGATTTTGTGTCTCTGCACTCGGAAGCGTAGTGCCCATATCTATGACAATTATAACACTTTATTAAAAATTTATCGTACCTTGATTGTGGGTTGCTCCTTCCTCGTCCTATACTTGGGGACTCCTTTCTTTCTTTATTGTTTGCAAAATATCCCCGACCACGTCCATGAGCATATCCTCGACCACGACCACGATCTTGTCTTTGTTTGCGACCTCTTCCTTGTCGACCACCACCATTGCCTGAACTTTCTTCTTTCTCATGTGGGATTACTAGCAACTTTAAAAGTTGCTCCACAATTTCTAGTTTCTTCTTTTGTTTCTCCCATATGCTTGTAGCGAACCCAACAAGTGATCGATAGTCATTTCCTCCAAATCTTTTGTTTCGTCTATCATAACTACTATGTGCTCAAAATTAAGGGTTAGAGAGCGCAATATTTTCTCCATGATTCTAACATCCTCCAATTTTTCACCATTTCTTTTCATTTGATTTGATACCGCCAAAACTCTTGAAAATTAATCCGAAATTGATTCGGACTCTTTCATAGGTAAAGACTCAAATTCTCCTCTTAAAGTTTGGAGACGTACCTTCTTTACTCACTCCGCACCAACACACGAGATTTGGAGCTTCTTCCACGCTTCTTTGGCGGTGCTTGCACTTGAGATCTTCTAGAAATCGTCATCCCCTAGAGCTTGGTAGATGAGATAGAGAGCTTTCTTGTCTCTCTTTCTCGCATCTCGCAATCTATCCCTTTGTTGTTGGGATAGATCGGTCTCGTCTTGCGGCTCCTAGTAGCCACTCTCCACGATCTCCCAAACGCCGTGGGCTCCCAATAACGCTTTCATCTTGATACTCCAATTAACAAAACCGCTCTTATTGAGCACGGGGACTTGGAACAACGGCAAGTTATCCATACTATAGGTAGGAACTTATGGCTTTGATACCACTTTGTTGGAATATATAAGATATATGTTGGAGGAGTAATTTAGTTTAGAGGAAATATTTGCGAGGAGAATGGGTGGAATATATGGGAAATGGTTTAGGAGAGGTAATATGGGAAAACTAAGGACACTTTATTTTTTAAACTCTCTCAAGTTCTCAACTCATCTAAAATGTTACAACTCACTCCAATTTATAGGCATCCTCTTCTATTCTATAATTTTATATTCTAAATATCTAGATTTTTATCTATAAAAATCTAGATATTTCTTACACAATATCTATAATCTAGATTATTCTCCTAAAATATCTAGATATTTCTAGTAAAATATCTAGATATTTTTCTAAGCTTATTTCTAGACAATTCTACAATATCTAGATATTTCCATTACAAAATCAAGTTTAATAATATTCCAACAAGATTTTGTGGTTTTACATTCACATGATAGATACTAGTGATGTTAATTGTTATTGTCTCTATATTTATCATTACTAGAGATTTGAAAATTATACTCACTTCGTCCCGTTTTAACTGATAAAATTTTATTTTTGGGATGTCCCACTATAAATAACATATCGAAACATATCGAAACATCACTCTCTCTATCTTTTTCAATTTCTTACTTTGTTCTCTTCACTTTATTCACAAACCAACACTATATAAAATCTAGTGTTAAATTAGAAATGCATGCTCCACTTAAAGTGGGATTACTATTACTCAATAATGTGTTTTATGCGAGTCTCTTTCTGATATTAAACCTAAAGATCACGAGAGACTCGAATTATTGAGACTGAAATCTATTAGTACTACTTTTTTATAGATTTTCCTAAATTAGTAGTACTATAAGTTTTAGCTTTGGTTGAATATATATTGAAAATAGAAATCGTACAACACGCCCTTCACTATGGACCTTAATTAAATTAACATATTTTTACAAACAAAAACAATATTACGCCATAAAACATTTCCATGCATCTTAGACTCCCATCCCCACTTTTAACGCCTAGACGTGAATAAAAAGGAAATTATGGGTTGATATATTAAATGCATGAGGAAAAAAGGTTCTGTCCCAACAAATCAATGGTTAAATTTCCAAACGATGATCGAGGAATTGAAAACGATGTCGCCAAGTATGTATATGCACACACAATCGAGAATTCATTAATATCTATAAAATAAAAATTAAGGGAAACAGTGAATAAATTATAGAGTTGATTTAATTGACCAAACAAAAGGTTGACTTAGGTCAACGCATTAATTGCATGAGAAGAAAATGTTAAGATCGGCTGGAATGCATCAATTTTGTCCCAATCAATTGAAAACGACTCATTCTAGTCTTTGCGACATGATCGTATTGACCTTTCCATCTTCAATTTAATATGTTGCCGGCCAATTGCATGTGATATTTTTAAACTCTACCATAATAGCAATGATTTAAAAACTGACCGGACCGGATCTTCTATAAAATAATTTTAAAAAAGAGAAAAATATTTTTTATGGTCTAACGAACTTTGTCAAATTATCATTTTAGGTTCACGGTCTTTGAAAATATCATTTGAGGTTCGTCAACTATGGATTAAAATCAATTGAAGTACCTTTTTACTATTTTCAGATTTTCGGACAAAAATATCCTCAATGTCTTGAAGGCAATTCCTTCAATTTATTAGTAGTAGTATTTAAAAATAAATAAAATATTTTAACACATTTTTTAATAATAAATAATACTCCCTCCGTCCCGTACTACTCGCACGTTTGCTTTTCGGCTCGTCACAAAGTCCTTACACTATTTATAATTTAAGTTAGAATTAATGCATTTAATTAATATGTTAGTTTAAGTTAAGAGCTCTTTTATTAAGTGATGTCTCATTACACCTAAAATTCTTATTTAATTACACAAAAAAATCAATCCCAAATTTACGGCCTAAAATGAAAAGTGCGAGTAGCATGGGACGGAGGGAGTATATCAATATTCAAGTATCACTTATGTCTATTGATTGTAACATTACTTTTTACAAGTATTCATATTTCAAAAATATTTTATAATTTTGTAATTATGAAAAATTGAAGAAGGAACTCTTCTTGCATGTCACAAAAACTAAATAATAATATTGAAGATCAAATTATAATTAGAAAATTCGTTAAAAATATATAGTAAAGATATTTATAAAAGATATGAGTATGTGATAAATTAGTACAATTACATTGAAGGTATAATTTGAGGTATCACTATGTAGATTTTTCATTTTTATATAAAGCTTATAGTATAATGTGATTGAATGTATAAGTTCGTCCGAAAATTTTTTAAAATAGTAAAAAAGTACTTCGACTGATATTAACTCGTAGTTGATGGACCTCAAATGATATTTTCAGAGTTTACGAACCTAAAATAATAATTTGATAAAGTTTGCTTACCCTAAAAAATGTTCCCTCTTCAAAAAAATGTAAGTTTAAGCACCTTGACCTCCTTCTTTAATTTGTGACCGTTTCATTTTGTAGTTCACACACTACAGTCTACACGCACTTCACACACTATACATACTCTATAAGTATTTCACACGCTACACACACTACAGACATTTTACACTTCAAACACTACACAGTTCACATAGTATACACATTTCACACACTAAAGACACTACACATTTCTCACCCTACAGAAACTACTCATATTTTCACACACCACACACAATACACACATTACACACTACACACTTCACACGCGACACACACATCACAGATTACACACATTTCTAGCCTCCGATTTTTTTTTCAGTTTTTAGATTTTTTTTCCAATCCGATTTGAACCGAATCGAAAAACTGAAATTTGCCTAGTGTTTAAACTGAACCAAACCATAAAACTGTAAAACCGAGCCAAATTTGAAATTTCAGTTTGTGAATGATGTAGGTGCAGTTTGTGTATTTGTGTGCAGTGTGCGTGGTGTGTGTAATTTGTGTGGAATGTGTGTAGTGTGTGTGTTTTACGTATACGCGTGTGTGTAGAGTGTGCAATGTGTGGAGTGTTTTTTTGTATAATGTGTGTTGTGTGTGTATAGTGTGTGTAGTGTATGTATATTGTGTGCAATGTAAGTATAATGTGTGTAGTGTGTCTATAGTGTGTATAGTGCATGTATATTGTGTGCCATGTTGATACGATCCCTATATCTTAGTAGTTAATTATCTTTTGATTTACCATATCTTTCTCATACATTATTTTCTTGTTCCATAAGCTAGTATTCTAGTAATATAAATAGGATACATTTTAATCATTTTAATCAATCAACAAAAGAAATATTTTCCCCACCAAAAACATGTGTTTTACAACCCTAATTTTGGGAGTCTCTAATCTCTGTCGCTGCTGCCCGACGGGTTATCCCACGCACAGCCGCTCAGAGTTTGTTCATCTCCGACCCTCTCCGGCGCTGGTGTATCTAGAGCTGCAGTTGAATCAATTTAGTGGGGAGATTCCATCTCTGATTGGAGATTTAAAGGGAATAGACATATTAGACCTCTCTTCTAAACAATTTTCAGGTGATATTCCTAGCTCGATTGGTGAGAGAGAATCACTAACGGCTTTGTTTTTTAATGATAACAAATTTGATGGAAGCATTCCTGAATCCTTGGGAGATGTTACAAGTTTACAAATACTGTTTTTGTATAACAACAGTCTTTCTGGATTCATACCTAAGAAACTCCAAGGCCTCAAGCTTCTCGAGTCCTTCAATGTGTCTCACAATAAGTGGGACGGCGAAATTCCGAATGAGGGTTGCTTTTCACTGCTGATTCGTTTGCTGGAAACGCTGATCTATGCGGTGCTGCAAGGTTTGAAGTGCCGCCTTGCCCTAAAAGATCGAAGAATGGTCGTTTGGTGAAGAATCTCGTGCCCCCTCTCGTATTTGTTGTCGTTTTGGTGGTGTTGGAAAGAAATCAAGGAAATAATCAAGGAGATATGAAATTGATTGTGTTAGTAATTTACCTTGTAATAAGGCAATTAGAATTAGGGTGAATCTTTACCTTTCTTTGTATAGCTCCCTCTCTATATAGACGATTGTAAACTATGAACAATTCAAGTTGAATAAAAGTTGAAGCCTTGTAACATGGTATCAGAGCAAAGGCTCAGAAAATCTTCATCATAGCCTAGAAATATACCTCTCTCGACCTTAGGCAGAATAAGCCATGGCCGACGAAAAACCCACAAAAAACGCAGCAGACGACAACAAGCTGAGAGTCAGCAAGAATGTGACGATTGCTGTAAAACTCAACGGCACGAACTACTCAATATGGTCACGATTGATGAAGATCCAGATAGAGAGTAGAAGGGTACTCCGCCACATCAACGGTAATCCGCCACCACCCGAACCGGGGGCGGCTGAATACACGGAGTGGGAGGAGACGGATCTAATCGTCTTCTCGTGGATCCTAGACAACATCGAGACAGATATTGTCATCGATTTCGCCCATCACCAAACGGCAGAGGCTCTGTGGAAGAGTCTAGCCGTAACTTTCGAAGGAACATCCGATCCATTCCTGCTATTCGACCTGGAGGAAAAGGCAGAGAACGTCAAACAAGGGGAACAAAGCCTCGAAACATATTGGCGGCACTTACACGGGACGTGGATTGACGTGGACCGGTGTCAAGAGAAACCGGTCACATGTTGCGACAAAGGAGTAGGGCAGTTCCGGAAGTACATCGAGACACGCCGGCTTTTCAAATTTTTGACCGGCCTCAATCCAAAGTTCGATCAAATGAAACGAGAGGTCCTCAAAGAAAAACCATGGCCCTCAGCGGAAGTCGCATACGGCTGGATTAAGCGAGAAGCCGCGCGGCTGAAAATCATGCCGGCAACAAACAACGAACCAGCCGGTGCAACTACCGATTCCTCATCATCATCGGGCAACGTCGGGCTCGGATTTGCTGCCCGAAATCAACAACGGAGTGGACCGCCGCCGTCATATCGGACAGGAACACCAACCGCCCCGAATCGTCGACCGTTCAAGCCCGACAAATCCAAACTTTGGTGCTCCCACTGCGGAAAACACAAACATACCAAGGAGTCGTGCTTCCTCCTCGTCGGATTCCCGGAATGGTGGGATGAAAACCAGAAAGCCAAAGCAAAATTGGCTATCGGTGTAACCGAGAACGGAGGAGGGGCGTTCCCCAGAGCGGGCAACCAGGAGGCCGCCGACACTCAGGGGCGACCGGAGAACAGAGGTGGAACGATCGGGGAGGCGGCAATCGCCGATTTTAGGAGGAGCGGCGGAATGTTTGGAGGTAACGGGTTGGGGTTGAACAACCCTAACCCCCAATTCTTATTTTCAATTAAAACCCCCACTCCTATGAAATCTCACATTACACCCCATACTATACCCCATGTCGCACATAAGTCCCCCAGATTCGGAAAATTGCATAATTTACCCCACTGTGATTATACTATGCAATTAAGTCCTCAAAAAATTGACAATAGAGAAACTGACCCTCCAAATCTGAAAAATCCATATTTTAGCCCTAATTATTTTGCACCCCTTGAAAATACCCATATTGCGTGCATGGCAAAAAATTTAGAGGGTAGTACTAAAAGTGAGTGGATTTTTGATTGCGGAGCTACAGATACTATGACTTATGATAGGGAAGATTTCTCTACTTTTAACGGGGCAATTAAAAGCCAGATTCAAACTGCCGATGGCGAATTAACTTCTGTGCAGGGAAGTGGGACTATTGAAATATCCCCAAGTCTAAAACTTAAGAACTGTCTCTATGTGCCAAAATTGTCTCACAAATTGATGTCTATTAGTCACGTGACTAAGGAGCTGAATTGTACGTTATTGATGCACCCAAACTTCTGTGTGTTGCAGGATATCAGGACGAGGAGGATAATTGGGCGTGGCACTGAGCGTCAAGGCCTCTATTACGTGGACGAGATAGCTCACCAAGGTGGCGCCGCGATGCTTGCTCACGGATCTGCTAACAGAGAAGCTTGGTTGTGGCACCGAAGATTGGGTCATCCGTCTGCGGGTTATCTTAAACTGATTTTTCCGAAATTTTCTCACCTTAAAGACATTTCATGTGAGTCGTGTGTTTTGGCTAAGAATCATAGACAGTCTTTTAAATCCAGTAAAACGCGTGTTAAAAACATTTTTTCTCTTGTTCATGCTGACGTTTGGGGCCCTGCGCCTATTACTGGTGATCATGGTTTTAAGTATTTTCTTTTGTTTGTTGATGACTACACAAGAATGACATGGGTGTATTTTTTGCGAAATAAATCTGAAGTGTTTGAAAAATTTGTCATATTTTTTAAAATGATTCAGACACAATTTCAGAAAACTGTCTTGGTTCTTCGGTCAGATAATGGGAGGGAATTTGTCAACAAAAACATGGAAGACTTCTTTAACACACACGGGTTAGTACATCAAACCTCATGTCCATATACTCCAGAACAAAACGGGGTAACTGAGAGGAAAAATCGAATTCTTCTTGAAATAACTCGAGCCTTGTTTTTTGATTCAAATGTTCCCAAATTTCTTTGGCCAGAAGCAGTCGCTACCTCAGTCTACCTTGTAAACCGTCTTCCTACAAAAATACTTGATATGAAAACACCCCTTCAAATTCTTTCAAAAGCCTCAAAAATCCCTGAACCTCTCACCCTTCCGCTTAAAATTTTTGGATGTTCCGTCTATGTACATGTTCCGAAACAAGAACGAACAAAATTTTCTGCATGTGCGGTGAAATGTGTCTTTCTTGGGTATGGGATTAATCAAAAAGGATATAGATGCTATGATCCGTCATCTAGGAAGATAATCACTACTATGAATTGTAACTTTCTTGAATGGGAGTATTTTTATCACACCCAACTTAGGGGTCAGGGGGAGAAGGGTGGAAATAACCTAGGAGAGATAAGTGGACCCCCAAGTTGGTTGGTGCCTCAATCAAGCAACTCAGAGGCGGAACCAACAGAACAAGCTAGCGCCACCGCCGAGCAGGTCACGTCTACTGTAGATCCTCCTCAGGAAACCACGCTACAGTCCAATCCTCCTCCAGTGATATCTGAGGTAACTCTCGAACCTGAATCTGAAAGTACATCTGTTTCTACTGACAATCCTGGCACAGAAGAAGTCACTGCTATTGATGGAGATACTGGTCGATATATTCTTCCGCAGCGCAGCACTCGAGGTATTCCACCTAAGAGATATAGTCCGGAAAAGATCGGGGCTAAGAGTAGATACTCAATAGCAAATCTTGCTAAAGCCAATCTCACAGAAATGGCTAAGGCGTTCACAACCGCCCTATATGAAGAAGAAGAGATACCTCAAACGGCAGAAGAGGCCATGAGAATGCCTCATTGGAGGAAGGCGATGATGGTAGAGATGAATGCTCTAACGAAGAGCGAGACTTGGGATGTATGTACCAAACCAGAAGGTGTGCGAGCTGTAGGATGCAGGTGGGTCTTCACCATCAAAAGGAGACCAGATGGATCGATTGAAAGATACAAGGCAAGGTTGGTAGCCAAGGGATACACTCAGACTTATGGGGTCGATTATGCCGAGACATTCTCCCCAGTTGCCAAGATGAATACTATCCGAGTTCTATTCTCTATTGCAGCCAACAAGGAGTGGCCTCTACACCAATTTGATGTCACTAATGCTTTTCTGCATGGTGAGCTCTCGAAACCAATATATATGGAAGCTCCACCAGGTTTCTCTGAAGGCTTCAAAGATGGGCAAGTGTGCAGACTCAAGAAGACGTTGTATGGATTGAAACAGTCCCCGCGAGCATGGTTCGGGAGATTTACTGAAGTAATGAAGAAGTACGGGTATAAACAGAGCAATTCTGATCATACTCTATTTCTGAAAACGAGGGAAGGAAAGATTACCTGCTTAATCATCTATGTGGATGATATGATTCTCACTGGCGACGATGAGGAAGAAATCAAATTGTTGAGACAGAACTTGTTTTCAGAATTTCAGATGAAGGATCTTGGAATGCTAAAGTACTTTCTGGGAATAGAAGTATTGAGGTCAAAAAAGGGAATCTTCATTAATCAGAAGAAGTATGTCCTCGACTTACTGGCAGAAACTGGAATGATAGACTGCAAGCCCGCAGATACTCCTATGGTGCAGAATCATGGGCTACAGATAGTAGAAGGAGCTGAACTTACCCATCGAACGAGGTATCAACGCTTAGTTGGAAAGTTAATTTACTTGTCCCATACGAGACCTGACATTGCATACGCAGTTGGAGTAGTGAGTCAGTTTATGCACAAACCCCAAGAAGCTCATTGGGAAGCGGCCCTGCGGATCGTTCGATACCTTAAAGGAACCCCGGGACATGGAGTAATGTTTAAGAAGCATGGTCATATGGACATATGTGGATTCACAGATGCTGATTGGGCCGGAAATCCAAATGATCGGAAGTCAACCGCAGGGTACTTCACGTTTGTGGGTGGTAATTTGGTCACCTGGCGAAGTAAGAAACAAAAGGTGGTAGCTTTGTCGAGTGCGGAAGCAGAATTTCGAGGGATCAAGAGTGGATTGACTGAGATCCTGTGGCTAAAAAGGCTAATGACTGAGTTGGAATTCATGCCCTCCGGACCCTGCAAACTATTTTGTGATAACAAGGCTGCTATCAGCATATCTGAAAATCCAGTACAGCATGACCGGACAAAACATGTTGAAGTTGATCGACACTTCATCAAAGACAACATTGAAGCCAAGATTGTGGAACTACCGTTTGTCCGATCAGAAGACCAGCTAGCTGATATTCTTACCAAAGCTGTAGACTCTAGAAGTTTCCATGAAGTATTGGGCAAGTTAAGTTTGGATGATCCCCTTACTTAACTTGAGGGGGAGTGTTGGAAAGAAATCAAGGAAATAATCAAGGAGATATGAAATTGATTGTGTTAGTAATTTACCTTGTAATAAGGCAATTAGAATTAGGGTGAATCTTTACCTTTCTTTGTATAGCTCCCTCTCTATATAGACGATTGTAAACTATGAACAATTCAAGTTGAATAAAAGTTGAAGCCTTGTAACAGGTGGTGATCATAGTTTTTGTTATAAGGAGACGCAGTCAGAAAATGATCACACCTCCGGATGAGGGACTTGGTTTGAAGATTGATTGGAGGAGAATTTCGTATTTAGAGCTTGAGCGAGGAGCGGATTCTTTTAGCGAAACGAATCTGCTTGGAAGAGGGAGTTTTGGTTCTGTATTCAAAGCAATACTTTCCGATGGGCTAAATGTTGCGGTGAAGATCTTCAATTTGGAGTTGGAAGGTGCTAGCAAGAGCTTTGATACTGAGAGTGAGATACTAAGCGCGCTTCGCCACAGGAACCTAGTCCGAATAATTGGTTGTTGTGTCAACATAGAGTTTAGAGCTTTGATTCTTGAATACATGTCGAATGGGAGTTTGGAGGAATGGCTGCATTCCGGAAGCCATTGCTTAGATCTTCTGCAAAGCTTGCAGGTAGCAATAGATGTTGCGTTAGCTTTGGAATATCTTCATCATGGCCACACGTATCCCGTTGTCCATTGTGATGTGAAGCCAAGCAATGTGTTGCTTGATGAAGACATGGTTGCTCGTGTTGCTGATTTTGGCATTGCCAAGCTCTTTGAGAAAGGGGAGGCTATGGCTCTCACAAAAACCCTAGCCACTGTCGGTTATGCAGCACCAGGTGATGTATATATAACTTTCTAGATGAGTGATCGTTGCTAACTTTCTTAAGTTGCTAACTCGTCAATGCAGCGTATTAAAAATGTCAACATAAACTTAGTTGATATTTTAATACACTGTATTGACATCTATATTTAAAATGTCCACACAATATATTAAATTAATGTGATCGTGTTGACATTTTTAATATACTGCATTGATGAGTTATTGACTTTGCAATTTAAAAAAAGGTAAGCATTATAACGCACACCTAACTTTCCATATTTTCAATCTTAATTTTTTTTATTAATTATGTCATGATGACGATCAGAGTATGGATCAGAAGGAAAAGTATCCACAAATGGAGATGTATACAGCTACGGAATCTTGCTGTTCGAGATGTTTACAGGAAAGAGGCCAACGGATGATATGTTCAACGGGGAAATGAGCGTAAAGGAGTGGGTGAGTGCGGCTTTGCAAGAAAGTCGAGTATCTGAAATTGTGGCGGTTGGATTGTTATCGAGAGATGATCAATACTTTGAATCGAATGAGCAATGTGTGTCATCAATTTTTGATGTGGCTATGAAATGCGTAGCCTTCTCGCCGGAGGAAAGAATCAACATGATCGAAGTAGTGGCTTCTCTTCAGAAGATCAAATCCAAAGCAGCAGCAGAAAGGCTCAGCAACAGGAGATGATTTACATGTTGTAATGCAAATAATGAGCTAAATTTTCTAGTTTTGAATAATGCAAAAATGGTATTTAATTTTTCCAGTTTTGTTTTCTCAGTTTAACAACATACTGTACTAGTTTACTTTATTTTGTTAGAGCTTTACTTTTCCTTGCAATATTTGAGATACAAAGCTTGAGTTTTCAATCATGCTTTATTTAAATTTGTGTAGCTAAGTTTTTGTATGATTCTAAGGTTTGAATAAACATATCTAATCAATATTGATGCATGCTAGTTATTCAGTTTGAGACCTAGTGATTCTATATATGGAATTCAGAAATGACAAAATAAGCTAAACCTCGATTATCTAATATCATAGACTATTCGATTGAGAATATATGGTTACATTAGGGATCTATTTTCTGATTTGACTTAACACTGATAATTGAATTAATATGTTAATTTGGATAGCTTACTTCATTAATTCCCTAAGTGCTTATTTTCCTTTGTAATTAATTAATTTTATCTAAATTTTGTAGGAGTACTGATACGGGACCTCCGTCGGCAAGGCTCCATTCCGACTGGGGGTCAGAATTTCTTCGAATATATTCTGGAATTCATTCGAGATGTGAGTAAAACTCAAAGAGAGAGAGTTGTTGCACGACGACGAGTTTGACGGCGACACCAGGGCACCGGCGATGGAGAAGCGGCCAGAGCCAGCTCGGCGAGACAGGTCGACGCGAAGAGAGCCTCGACGGCCGGCGCGATATGGAGATTTTGTCCCTCGTTAAGTAGGAGTCATTAATTAGTTAGAATCATTTATTTATGGTAATTTACTTAGGAATTATTTACTTTTATTAATTTATTAGTTGAGTGATCGTTAAGTTCCTTTCCGGATTTTCTTTGTTGATTCTTTCCTGGATCGAAGTCGAATCAACCCTAGAGTCCTTAGTTATAAATAGGGGTGTATTTTATCTTCAAAATGAAGAAATAAAATACTTTCTCTCACTCATCTTCTCTCAAAACGTGCGCAACGCACAAACTCAAGAATTCGACGCCAGATTAATCGACGGGCAAAGCTCTCGCGACGTTCGACGCGAACTTCGACCGTTAAGGAACTTCATCCTTAGCAAGTACATTTTTGCTTCTTCATAGCATTCATAATAGCGCTGGATTTCCCACTTGTTGCTAGGGGCGGATTTTACGTCGCTATTGCAAGCCGTAATCGATGTGGCGGCAGCCGTGCAGGCGGTGGTCAACGGGCGAATCCGGTTCTATTATGGGGGATTTCCGCCGCCCAATTCAAATTTTTTGCATTTATAGAAAAAAGAAAAGAAAAATGAAAGGGTGGCAGAAAGATTAATCCTCCCTCCATTTCTTAAAAATAGCAATTCTTTCCATTTTAGTCCGTTTCTTAAAAATAGCAACTTTCAAACTTTCAATTTTAAGAAATCTTTATACCTCTATACATCAATTTATTTACAATTTATACCACTAATAAAGTGCGTCCCATAATCCACTAACTTTAATTTCATTACCAATTTTTTCTCTCTCTTACTTTACCAATTTTTTCTATTCTTCTCTCTTATTTTATCAATTTTTCTCTCCTCTCTCTTACCTTACCAAATTGTGCATTAAAACTCGTGCCGTTTCAAATGTTCCTATTTTTCAGAAATGGAGAGAGTAGCAGTAAGAGAGAGAAGACGTAGGAATATCATTGTTTGTTTGTTGGAATAAGCATGCACCTTATTCTCTTTCTTCAAAAATTCACCCCAAAGTTAGTGGCTATTTAATGCACGTTAATATAAAATTTGTTTTAAATAAATATTCATAATTAGAAAACTTTTATAAAATATCAATATTATAAATTTTATTGTGATAAAAATTAAATTTTAAGAAAAAAAAATTACTCCCTCTGTCCCTGAAAATTTATCACATATTTCCTTTTTCGTATGTCCCTAAAAATTTGTCACCTTTCACTTTTACCATTTTAGGTAATGGACCTCATATTTCTCTAACTCACTACTAATATATAAAATAAGGACCCACATGCCACTAACTTTTTCATCCACTTTCTATTACATTACTTAAAACTTGTGCAGGGTCAAGTGGTGACGAATTTTGGGGGACGGGGGAGTAACATAAAATTGACTGCAGGTGTTTAGGTATTGTGGGTGAAATTGAAAATAGACTTGAAAAGAATGAGTTGTGGGCCTTGAGGCTGATTTTGGACGTGCAGATGTGGACTACACCCAGCGATGGGCTAAAAGCTGGTGTTCATAATTAAATAGTGTACAACAATATTCATCCAAAAAAGTTGGACTAAAATTGGTGTTATAATTCAAAGTTGGGCTCTTTAAATAGTGTGCAACAATATTCATCTTATAAATGGAGTGAACATGAAACATCTTCTTTTTACATGGAGGATAACGGCCAAACGTGTTTTAAAAAGATACCTTACTTATCTCTATCAAGTTTCATGCTAAAAAATGTAAAAACTGATGTCAATGTCATAGAAGAATGATCGAACCAAGAATGATTTCAAAGAAACCCCGGTTGTTTTTTGAAAATATAATTTATTAGCTGGTAAATAGTTTCTCTACTAAAAGGAAAATAGAAAAATCAAAAAATAAAATAAAAAATATTAAAATGACGATTTCACCCTTCAAACTAGCTCCAAATATGGACAAAACATTTTTCACCAAATTTAAAGTCATTTCGTGACTATTACTTTTTAGCTTCGACAGCTAAAACTGTATCAGAAACCCCTTACAAATTGAATTACAATGTGTCTTTTAATAAAAACAAGGAAATATACAAAACACAATCAAATTGAAGGAAATACCAAAACAAGTAATATGGTCGTTAAAAACATTTATGTATAGTACTAATAATCAACCACAACATGCATCATGTTTTCCCTTTTTTTTTAATGCCAAGAGTTGTATACATCAATGCCAGCTAATGTATTCAAAGTCATCAATATTGATGTATACATTAATGCAACTAAATTATGCATTTCAATCCATACCTTTATTCAAAGTGCAAATCAGTATGTATCACGAATCCAAAGACCTTTTTTGTTTTCAATGTAGTATTTAAATATTTAGAGTAACAACCTTTATTAACCTAATACAGCACTAACGGTAGTAATGTTTTTTTAAATCCATTTAATTAATACGATTCTTTTGTTTTATCTATTTAAGTAATGTCATTAATTTTATAATTCAATATACACAAATTTTGGTATGTCCATTTTTTCTATAACTTCAAACAAATGAACACAAAATATAAATTGAACTTTGAGTTTTTTTAAATTTATTAAATTAGAGAGAGTCAGTAACAATAACTATAAAACAAAAATATTGTGGGCAATATGAAAATACGGAGTAGTATTCACGTACATATAATATCTACCTAATGTATAAATTACAAGTAGGTTTTACATTCCACTAACTTATTTCACACACATTCATTATAAAACTAATAAATAAAAGTGAGACATTTTTTTCCACTAAATTTTTTAATTCATTTTCTTTACATTTCTTAAAACTCTTGTCAAGTCAAATGTGGACTCCTATTGTGCGGCGAAGGTAGTACATTTTTTTGTAAGTGGATCTCATATTTCACTAACTCATTTCATTCACATTGTATTATAAAAATAATATATAAAAGCAGGACTCACCTGTTACTAATTTGTTATCTCATTTTATGTCATAAAGTCAATCAATTTTTTAAAACTCGTTACTGTCAAAATTTAGACATTTGTTGGCGGAGAAAGAGAGTATCAAAATTTTTTATTAAAATCTACTCCCAATGTTTCTGAAAAATATATCACATTTGTTATTTTAGGATGTCCATTAAAAATAGACCAATTCTATTTAAAAAAATATTTTTTTTCTAATGAGGTGAGTCTCATTTTCTACTGACAAAACTCCAATCACTATTTCTTTATATCTCTTTCTTATTTTACCAATTGTGCATTAAAATCTTTGTACTTTCAAGTAAAATTGGACGTGCAACATACTCCCACTGTCCCATTAAAAATGAAATATTTTCCTTTTTGGTTGTCCCGTTTAAAATGAAAAGTTTCATAAAATAGAAACAACCTTATCTCTACTTTTTCATCTCCCTTAGAGCATCCACAATGGTTTTCGCCCAGCCATAGCCCAGCCATAGCCTAGCCACAAACTTCTCCTGCCACATCATCAGCACTAAAAATCCTCCTGCCACATCATCAAAACAAACAAATAGCCCAGCCATAGCCCAGTCACATCACTCAAAATTATATAAAACAAATAATGAACAATCACACAAAATACGGAATTAAATTTACGCCACAGATACGGGAAAATGCAACAATTTTATTTAAATTTTAAAAAAATTACATTTTAAAAAATTACATAAATAAAAAAAACTAACTCCGAGTAGTTCTTCGCGCCCATAACTCTTCAATTAAATCCTGTTGGAGTCGAATATGAGCTTCCGTTTGGCGCATGTCGGCATGTGCTTGGAGGAGGCCGGCTTCATCGTGAGGTAACCCACTCCGTGCGTTGGGGACGGCCACGTCGTGGCTTGGACCGGCTTCATTATCGTCGTTGGCCCAATCCGTCAGTTGTACACCTTCATCTTCGACAATCATGTTGTGCATGATAATACAAGCGTACATTATATCAGCAATGCAGTCGACATGCCACAAACGCGTTGGACCCCTAACCGCCGCCCATTGAGACTGGAGCACACCAAATGCGCGCTCCACGTCCTTGCGCGCCGACTCCTGCCGTGCCGCAAAGTAGGCCTTCCTCTCATCTGATGCTCATCGGACCGTCTTCACAAACACGGGCCACCTAGGGTATATCCCATCGGCCAAGTAGTAGCCCATATCATGCCGGTTGCCGTTGGCGACAAAACTGATGGCCGGCCCGACGCCCTGGCACTGCTCGATGAAAAGGGGCGACGAGTTGAGGTCGTTGTTCGACCCGGCTATCCCAAAATACGCATGCCAAATCCACAGCCGGTAATCAGCTACGGCCTCGAGGATCATCGTGGGATTCTTTCCCTTATAGCCGGTCGTGTAGAACCCATTCCAGGAAGTGGGACAGTTCTTCCACTCCCAATGCATACAATCTATGCTGCCTAACATTCCCGGGAACCCATGCTTCTCCCCGTGCATCTGCATCAGATCCTGACAGTCTTGGGGGGTAGGGTTTCGAAGGTACTGATCACTAATATTTCAATAACGCCCTCACAGAAATACTTCATACATTCCAGGGAAGTCGTCTCACCGATGTGGAGGTACTCGTCCCACATGTCCGCCGCACCTCCGTAGGCCAACTGCCGGATTGCCGCAGTGCACTTTTGAATAGGTGTGTGGCCGGGTTTGCCAGCCGCATCGTGCCTGAAGCGGAAATACATATATCGCTGCTCCAAGGCGTTAACAATACGCATAAACAGGGCTCTGCTCATCCTAAAACGTCACCTGAAAAGGTTGGCGTTGAACCGCGGCTCCTCTGCGAAGTAGTCTTCGTATAGGCACTGATGTGCAGCTACGTGATCACGATCAATCGCTTGTCGGCGATGGACAACTGGCCGAGGTCGAGGTACCGCCGGCTGCAAGGCTCTTTGCATCCATTGGTCTATCCCGCGGTTGGTATATGCCTCAAGCGCTTCGGCCATTCGACGTTCATACTCCTCAGCGTCCCCCCCCCACTACCTCCACTACTACCACTCGCCTTACTCATTTCTCGGTGTTGATCTTGTACAGAAATTAAGATAGAGAGAGTACTCGTTAATACAAGTGGTGCGAATGAAAATGAAGTGCAAATCGTGTATATATAGTGTTTCGAAAAAAAAACCGCTGGGCTATGCGCTGGGCGATCCGGGCGCTGCAATGGCGCCGAGCGGATCGCCGAGCGCATAGCCCAGCGGATTTTGACCGCCTAGCGACGGCGCTCGGCTAGGCAGTGCGCTAGGCGCCATTGTGGATGCTCTTATCTTACTCGGTCTTCATTAACTCAGAAAATAATATTACATAAAATCTCATGCTGATTTTTAAATGTTTTTGCTAAAGTGGGACGGATGGAGTAATTATTAAGTGGGGACTTAGAGTGTCCACTATAAGGCGGACACGCCCAATAGCCCCGCCCCAGTTTTTGTCCATAGCCCCAATTTTGTTGTCCATAGCCCCAAAATTCTATTTCCGCCACTATAGTGGACAACTCCAATAGCCCCCAAATTTTATAATCAATTTTCATTTGTAAATATTTTTTTGTTTCAATCAAGTGTAATTTAAATAATCGCAGTGTAAATAACTAGAATACGAGGTAATTAGGCCCGAATATTCGTTGTATTGCAAACCGGTAAAATTATACAACGAATAATTAAAATAAAATTCAACTACAAAACTCCGGCACCGTCTACTCGGTGTCGGAGTCGGCTTCCTCGTCTTCCTCTTCGTCTTCTCCTCCTCCTCCTCCTCTCTCGCTGCTGCCGCCCGCGGTATCCCCAGGCGCATTATCAACCAACCCCAGTCGACTCTCAAGCCGATTGATGAGCCTCTTGTAGACGTTCCTGACGTACGGGTCAGTTTCCCCTGCGTATGACCTGCATACGTCTTGCAGTTGTTGCATCAACGTTACGTCTATGCTATTGGCCAATACCTCGTGGGTTTGCACCGTGGGCTGTGGGATTGGGGCAGACTGGGGGATGCGCGATCCGGACGCGGCCGCCGTTTGGCGGGAGGCACTTCTACCCCCTCTGGCTTTGCGGATAGCGGCCTGTTGTCCCATGGGCCGTCGGCGCCTAATGTGAGTCGGGGCTGGCTCTTGGACTTGCTCGTCGGACTGCTCGAACTCGTACGAGCCGCTCCCACTGCTGTATTCCCCGCCAAGGTTGTGCCTTGTGCGCTTCGGGCCAGGAGCTGTTTCCACCTCGTTCGCCATGATCGACCTGAATTTCGGACTATCTGCGAGGACAAGATACTCCTCCCACAAGGTGAACTTCGGCTGGCCCGTCTTGTGGTATTGGCCCTCCGACAGGGTCTTAACATCTGCTGCGCTTCGGCCACTCTCGGCGTGGCGAAGGTTGTTCTCGTATATGAACGCGAACAGCTTGGTAGCCCGCAGTATCCTACCGAACTTTTTTCGGATCTGTTCTGGGTCGTGCTTCTCGGCGCCGTCGGGCTTGAATTCCTCGTATGCCATCATGACGCGCCTCCAAAAGCTCCCCGACTCCTGATCGGTACCCACCACGGGGTCCGAAGTGATAGAATCCCACGCCTTCGCCACGGCAATGCTCTCGTCTTTGCTGTATGGCTTGCCGCGGCTGGACCCCTCGGGCTGATCACCGCTACCGCCGGCGCCACTGCCCTCGCTACTCGCAATGCCGGGGCAGCTGCCCGAGTGTCCACCGACTTTGCCGCTGCCACGACTGCCGCCTCCGCCTCTAGGGCCTCTGCCCCTACCGCCACCAGAGCCCCGACTGCCGCCACCTCCTCGGGTCGGAACGGGTGTTTCCACCCGCGCTGCCGGCGTATCTGGGATGCCGGTACTGAGCAGACCCAACATAGTATCAAATGCGTCTTGATCTGCTTCGGTGATCGGAGATTGGCTGGCTTGAAAAGGGGAACCCGGCCGCGCCAGGTGAAGCGCGTCTAGGTTGGGTCGGTAATCTCCAAAAGCGGAACGACTCAGATTCCGATGTAAAGCGGGCGGGGTTGGTGAGGATCTCCAAGACTGAGATGGAGGAAGGGGTGGACTCGATGCCCACGGTGGTGGAGATTGATTCCAACTCCAAGACTGTGACGGAACCGCATATTCGCCAAATCCCGACGGCTGAGAAGCATATCCGCCAAATCACGACGGCTGAGAAGCATATCCGCCAAAACCCGATGCCGGCGAATGATGGGCCGACGGCTGAGATGGATTGCTGTCATATCCCGATTCCTCAGTGTCGGGTGATTCGTCGTCTCCTCGGTGAATTTTATAGAGAGTGTTTTTGTAGAAAGTGGGTGTATGGATTTTGTGAAAATGGGAGTGGGGGAGGAGGGAGAGTGGTATTTATAGATATGAAAAAACGAAACAAAAAAAAAATTCAAACAATGCGGCTATAGCCGCGGCGGATTTCCGCCACTATAATAGCCGCGGCTATAGCCGCGCCTATACACTCAACGCCGCGTCCTCGCCCCGCACCCTGCGATTCCGCGTCCGCCGCCCCTCCCCCCACCCGCCGCGTCCACCCCCGCGGCGGACACCCTTCCCACTATAAGCCGCTCCGCTTCCGCCCCGCTTCCGCCCCGCTTGCGGCTATAGGTGCGTCCACCTTAGAGCATCCACTATAGGCGGATGCTCTCAATCGCCCCGCCCCTTTTTTTTGTCCACAGCCCCACTTTTTTGTCCATAGCCCCAATTTTTTCCTCCACTGCCTCACTATAGGCGGACACTTCCAATAGCCCCAAAATTTTATAACCAATTTTTATTTTAATTTTAATTCAATTATAATAAGTAATTAAATTTATCGGACTATACGTAATTATAAAAAAACGGGTATAAGTGAAGAAATTAAAATTAAACACCACATTTTCGTTGTATTAAAGTGGAGGTAAAAGTATACAACGAAATATTATTCTATTAAACATCATAATAGTGTTCACACTGCACCGGCACCTCTCCTACGTGCCCAAACTTCTTCAACCAAATCGGCCTGGAGTGTGGTATGTGATGTGCTCCTGCGCATATCACTGAAACGTTGGATCAAATATTCATTGCTCCGTGGTACGCCCATCTGGATCGGCGCGGAGGCGAATCCATTACTTGTACTTGCGCCCTCTTCCGGTGCCCAACGCTCTGCCCCAAATCCTTCATCTTCTATTATCATATTATGCAATATGATACATGCTAACATAATATTTGCGACATCATCTTCGTGCCAAACTCGTGCCGGGCACCGTATAATGGCCCATCGCGCTTGGAGGACACCAAAAGCTCGCTCAACATCCTTCCTAGCACCCTCTTGTTTCCACGCAAAGTATTGTTTCTTAGGTCCTACCGGTTGGCGAATTGTCTTGACGAATACGGGCCACCGGGGATATATCCCATCTGCCAAATAGTATCCCCTTCTGTATTGCGTTCCGTTGGCTACGAAACTGATTTCTGGACCCTTGCCCCTGCATTCATCATTGAAGAGCGGCGATGACTGAAGGACGTTTATGTCGTTGTTCGAACCGGCAACACCAAAATACGCATGCCAGATCCGCAAGTGGTAGTCTGCTACGGCTTCCAGAATCATCGATGGATGTTTGCTTTTGAATCCAGTTGTGAACTGGCCTTTCCACGCCACCGGGCAGTTCTTCCACTCCCAATGCATGCAATCGATGCTTCTTAACATTCCTGGGAAACCGTGGATCGAACCGTGCATATCCAGCAGATTTTGACATTCAGCAGGGGTGGGCTTTCGTAGGAACTCCCCACCAAATATTTCTCGAATCCCCTTACAAAACTGCCTAAGCACCGTGAGGCCAGTCGTCTCACCCATCTGTAGGTATTCGTCGAACATATCAGCTGGTCCGGCGTACGCAAGCTGTCGGATTGCAGCGGTGCACTTCTGAAGCGTAGACAACCCGATCCGGCCAGTGCAATCACTCCGAAGGGTGAAGCACCGGTAACGTTCCGCCAATTTCGTCGCTATATGGTTGAAAAGGGGCTGCGACATTCTGAATCGGCGGCGAAAAATATCGGGTGGATACCGTGGGTTATCCACAAAGTAGTCAGCCATTAGACGTTGGTACGCTCCGGTATGGTCTCGTGGGATGGTCCGCCGACGACTAATCGCACGAGGGATCGCGCCCTCCGCTACTCCGCATTGCGTTCCGCCGCTCGCGCCGCTTCCTCCTCCTCGGCCTCGTACTCCACCTCTTCGATCAGATAATTCCACGCGTCCTTCCATAAATCGTCCATTTCAGACTACAAATTCTAGTGATAGAAAATATGTGTGTGAAGAGGTGGAATGTTTGGTGTGCAAATAATGAGAAGTGGAGGAGGAGTATTTATAGATGTAATTTTTGAAAAAATTTTTAAAAAAAATAAAAAAATCAAAATGGGGCGGACGTCCATAGCCCGGCGCCCCACTATAGACCGCCCCACCCATCGCCCCATTTCGCCCCGCGGACCCCACCATCGCCCAGCGATCGCCCCGTAGGAGGCGAAGCCTCTACCGCCCCACCCTCGCCCCATTTTTCTTGTCCGCCACGGGGCGGACGTTCTCTCCACTATAGACTGCCCCACCCTCGCCCCACCCTCGCCCCATTTTTTCGTCCGCCCCCTTTCCTCCTATAGTGGACGCTCTTAGAGAGTACGTCAGTATCTAATTATCTGGCCTATTTTTCGTACGGATATTAATTAATGTGTTATCAATGAAATAGACCTGCAACATAATTATTTAGCGTAACGTGAAACTGACACAAGTACGTCAACCTCAAGAGATATTTGATGGAAACGATATAAGCATGAAAACAAATTAAGAGGCTCCGAATTGTTGCATCATTTGCGTATAGTGATAAGTGCTGCAAAAACTCAGTTCGGCTTTTGTCCCATGATAAATTTTTGGTTGTTGGAGGGACATTATAAATTCATGAACACGAAGAAAAAAAGTAGGCCATCTACCCTGCTTCCTTTAAATGCTAGTACTAGCATATTTGAAGATGATAAATACTTCCTCCATTGCATATAATTTGTCTCACTTTGATCGAGTACGAGTTTTAAGAAATATAATGAAAAGTGAATTGAAAATTTTAGTAGAATGTGAGTCTTACTTTTATATATTAGTTTTATAATAAAATGTGAGTAGGAATGAGTTAGTGGAATATGAGGTCCACTATAAAAAATGATAAAAAATAAAATGAAACAAATTATATGGATAGACCGAAATGAAAAAATGGGACAAACTATCTGGGTCGGAGGGAGTATAATTTAAAATATTGAATGCATAAGATAAATACTTTTTCATCCTATAAATATATGAATAATTTGCATTATTGTACATCTCATAAAAAGCTCAACAATTTTTTTGGCACTAACCCATCATGTATTAATTTTAAATATATTGTTGTTTTATTAAAAATGAAACGTTTTTTTTTATTGTCTCACTAAAAGTGAAATATTTTCTAAAATAGAAACAACTTCATCTATACATTTTTTCTTACTTACTTTATTTCCTTAAATGAAACCCAAAACAATACTGTATAAAATCTTGTGTCATAAAAAAATTTCAAATTTAATCAGACAGGGGAAGTAATATTTTGACTATCACTATTTTATTTATAATTATTTTACTCAATAATACTCAAAAAGAGATTTATTCATATTTTTATGGGACTTCAATTAGAAAAATTCATCCCAAAAAATACTAGCTATTTAGGAGAGAGATCATATTTAATGAATAAATTTGACAACAATGGCCTTCCACGAACGATGTAAGGCAGTAGTATCTGTAACAATCAACCTTTCTTCGGATAATACTCACAACCACGTTTGTCACAATCGTTTTCTATAAGTCACCACTTCGAGTCTTGATCAGTAAAAGCATCAATATGTAAATAATCAAATGGGAAAAACTAGTCCATTAATTAATCTATAAATCCAATACTAATTCTCCTTTACAATTGATGTGGACATTCGATTCCAAAATTTTCCTACTATTCTTTGAAAAAATAACTAATACTTTCTATATTATTTATACATTTATTTTATATATTGGATTATACCATTTGAATAGTACTCTAGTTAAATATGGTTGTGTTGCGATTATTACTGGAATTACAAGAGATAAATAAAACTGGGCGTAATACAACCCAAGAAGGAAGAACTGAAATTGAAAATACAATGAAAACGAAAACTGTAAATCAAACTTAGTCGAGTCGAGGAAAGTCCTCTTTCCGCAAGATGAGATACGCGCCGGTAGTGCTCTCGGTTTGGCGTGTCGTCTCCAAAGATAAAACAACGTCTCTGGTGAAACAGCATCGCTATCAGCAGAGCTCCAGCGAACTGGAAGAGGAGAGGGCAGAGCTTTGGGAAGAAAGACTATGTAGAGAGAGTATGATGCTTGTGTGTATGTTCTTTTGATGCAAGAAATAACTAGCCTATTTATAGGCCTAGTCCACTGCAGAGGTCAACTCAGCCTTGATGGCTGTCATCATGGCTCATCATGGCGTGGCTGTACACGCCCATGTGGACTGCGTTACGTGGCAGCCTCGTAGACTTTGACTGCGTCATAGTGGACGATGTGTCATGCCACTGGTCTCGCTGACTAGGCGTTGGTCCAAAACATTAAGTTTGGGTCTAGAGACCAGCCCATGAACCAATCCAAGTCCAAGGGCACGGGCTCGGGCGCGGCTCGGCGCGCGTGTACGCGCGTGTGGGCTCTTCAACCTTAGTCCACTATAATTATTAAGTGTAGTAAAGTCACTTAATAAATACACAATAAAAGATGTGTCTCATGTCCTATGTGGGATAATTAACACTAGTTAATTACTCCTTAAACTTTAATCTCATAGCTTTATTAAAAGCTACAATGTGACCAACTTTAATCCAATTTTTCTCACTCACCGGGAATCGGATTTGAGAAAGTGAATATGCTACGGTCATCTACGCGGAACGTAGATCGACAGTATATCATTTAATTTCCAAAAATTAAATATCTCGTCACATTTATTATTAGTCAAATTTCGTTGACCGAGCATCTTAAATTCAAGATTCCAATAGTTTGTCCATAACTTAAATTCAAAACACAGCCTTGAAATTATATCATGTTTATCGATATATGAAATATACATAAAAAATGCTGAGTACTTATAACAGAAGAATCAAATAAGTAAACAATAATGAAAACTTGAACGTACACAAATATTATTAAAGGAAGGGCATTTTTCTTTTTCTCTTATCTTTTGCTTTTGCTTTTGCTTTTTGAAAATGAATACTCCCTCCGTCCCACTAAAGATGACCCACTTTCCTTTTTTATTTGTCCCATCCAAGATGACCCATTACTATAAATGGAAACACCTTTCTCCCTACTTTATTCCCTCTCTCCTACTTTACTCTCTCCACTTAACACACAAAATAACATTGCATAAAACTCCGTGCCGCCCAAGAAAGGGGTCATCTTCCTTGGGACGGAGGGAGTATATAGTAATAATTTTTTTGGATGTTTTAGTATTAATTCTTTTGGAATGTTTGTTTCTAAAACGTGTTTCTTTTTCCCTTTTCTTCAACGTCGTCACTACTGATTAATTATATTAACCAGCATAATTTGAAGCATATATATTTAATGACACAACGGTTATAGTAATATTTTAATGTTGAGGAATAGCATTTCTCAAAACATAGAAATACCAAACCAAATTAATCTCTCCAATGCATATACAGGTTGTTTCTGGTAGAAAATAAATGCCGTGTAATCGCGAATTTAAACAAAACGAATGCATAAAATGTTTACCTGATTCGACACTGTATGTATCTACGTCTAGGAACGATGTGATCAACATATTAAACCTAAAATACATCATGCTTAATACTCCTTTATTTTTCCACTTCATGTCTTCCTTAACACTCGTTTACATGTGGGAGTAGAAAGCTTTTCTTTATTCTAAATACTTGACTTCACAAAGAATTAAATTAATTAATTCATGAAGAAATTTATAAATTGAGGAGAAAAAGTTGTTTTCTTGTGTCCCTTCTTTCTTAGTAATGATTAGGCCACCCGCAACGCGTCACGCGGGTGGCCCGTATTCCGTCACGAAGGGACGAGACGGCGGCGTGACGCGTTGCAGCACCCCGTCTCGTCCCCAACCCGTGCCTCGTTCCGTCCCGCCGTGACGAATGGCGAGACGTCTCGCCACTCGCCGAGGCGACGTGGCGCGCTCCGGCGCCATGCGTGACGCACACTCGCCGGCCCGCGAGTGGACATCGTCACACTGACGCAATAATTCATTTTTTTTAAAAAAAAATCGAATTAAATAAAACAAAAAAATTAAAAAATGAAAAACGGTAATATTACCGTTATATTACCGATTTTTCAATTTTTATTTTATTTTTTTTACTCTATAAATACTTCTAATTCATCATCATTTCAAACACAAATACACATCTATTCTTCCCAAATCATCTCCATTTCCTCTCCAATTTTCATCTAACCTCTCATCACAAAATGTCCGGTGACGGAAACTCTGGCGGTGGCGGTGGCAGCTCCGGCGGGTTCGACGTCAACGCGTTCGGCGACTGAGGGGCATGTACAATGTCCTCGGTGGTGGATCCGGTTCGTCGACGCCAGGGTTCGTCGATGCCGGAGGGTACCAACCACCCCATTTTGATGTGGATGTATACGGTCGTCCCTCCACCCCGAGGTATTCGCTGGGATTATCCCAGACTCGGGAGGATTATTCCGTTGATCCAACTCCGGAAGAAGGCCGAGGCGGGGGAGGAGGCCGAGCGGTGGAAGCTCCAGGGCGGAGGTGGAGGCGAACGAGGAGGATGAGGATCTAGGCCTGCATCCGTACGACCCCAAAGAAACGCTGGCGGTGTACAACGCCTGGATCAGCGTCTCGTACGATCCCATCGTAGGGAATCAACAACCCCGGAAGGGCTCCCGCCGCCGCACATATAAGATGCTTCACGCTCACTTTGACCGAGTCGACAGAGAAGTCAAAAGATTCTGCGCCATCTACAAGAGTGAAGCGGCTCATTACCAAAGCAGAGCTACGGGAGCCGATATTCTGAGGTCGGCTTTGAGAGTCTACTACGACGACACCGCCAAACAATTCAAATATGTCGATGTTTGGGAGGTCGTCAAAGACGAGGAAAGGTGGGCCGGGGGTGTCCGGTCCAGCTCGGGCTCGACCTTGAAGCGCACGAAGCACACGGCGGGTGGCCAATACTCGTCTAGTGAGGGCGGTTCGGGCAGCGCCGCAGGCGAGTTTGCCTCGCAGGAGGTTGAGGCTAGCAGACGATGCCGGGGGTCCTCCCGTGGGCGCCGTCGGACGCAAGGGAGAAATGTGGCGAAGGCGGCTAGAGGGAGGAGGGGCCGAGCCGAATCAAGCCAGGCGGGCTCGGGGGGACCCTCGAACTCTCTTATGTCCAAGTACATGACTGCCACAATGGCGGACACTTCCAACATGCCGCCTCCCCAATACCAAGCCTAATTAACGAAATTGCGTTTATGGCAGCACAACTTGGCATTCCGCCTCCTCACGGCTTCAGTGCACCTCCACTGCCTTCGAGGGATGATTCGCCGGCGGAGTAGTTTTTTTTATTTTCTATAAAATTGTATTTTAAATTATGTCATTTTATTTTTTAGGATTTTAATTATGTGTTTTTTTTATTTTTTTGAATTTTAAGTTGTATTTTTATTTTATATTGTAATTTTAGTTTATTTTTAATGAAGTGTGTTTTTTTAATTGAATTTGGTTGGAAATAAAAATAAAAAATGAAATTGAATGAATAGTAATTTAAGGGGCGGAGGGTTGCAGGTTTCGTCCCTTAGTTAAGAGATGGAGTAAAAAAGTATAGTGGATCCCATAAATAGTAATTTAAGGGACGGTTAAGGGACAGATAAGTGATAGAAATGCGGATGGCCTTAAATTGGGAGGAAGTTTTAGCGGACCACTAATTATTAAAATATCTTTTTCTATTGTCCCAAACATTGAAACTACAAATTTCTCTTCCCTAAAGCAAAAAATTCTATAAAAGGGAGATTTGGTAGATAAGTTGTGTAGCTTCTTCTTCTTGCTTCGTTTCTCAATGGCTTCCACTGGCATTCACTTCACACTATCTCTATGCCTACTTGGATTGCTCATAGTCACATCTTTTGATTTCACAGGTATATTTCACACAAATTGTTTGGCAAATTTTTTCTTCAGGTTGGTCGGAAATGTCATGCCCGCCCTTGATCTACAAACTTGAGTTCTTTTTTGAAATTTTATGATGTGAAATTACAATTTTACCACTATTAAAGTAATTTATTATTGTATCCAATGCACATTATGTGCATTGTGACCAACAACTTTACGTTGTCACGAAAAATGCAGTTGGTCAAGTGGGTGTGTGTTTCGGAAGGCTGGGCAACAACTTGCCCAGCGTTCAACGAACACTAGCTCTCTACAAAAAAAACAACATCCGGAGAATGAGGCTGTACGACCCCCACCCGCCCACCCTCCGCGCCCTCGCCAACACCGGCATCCGCCTCATGCTCGGGGTCCGTGACGACCAGCTCCGCGACCTCGCCAACTGCCCCGACGCCGCCACAAACTGGGTCCGCACCAACATCCTCCAGTACCCAAATGTAACGTTCCGCTACATCGCCGTAGGCAACGAGATCGACCCCGAATCCACCCTCGCCCCCTTCGTCCTCCCCGCGATTCAGAACATCTACCGCGCCATCCGCACCGCCGGCCGCGACTCCCAAATCAAGGTCTCCACTTCCATCCGTACAGATCTTCTAGAAAGATCTTATCCTCCGCAATCAGGGGTGTTCAAATGCAGCGTCAATTGGTACATTAGGTAATGTGGAAGAACTATTTTTAATGCTTTTACTTTTTTTTTTCATTACATTAACTTTCTATAAAATCAAAATATGTGTCATTTTATGTCTGTCCCCACTTTTCAAATTTATTTTCAGTTTTAATTTTATGTAATTTGCATTGTCATATTAATATGCATTTGTCTTAGAAACCTTCTACTCTAGTGACCTGAGTTCAAATTCTTATGATGTTAAATTTTATACTTCATCCGTCCCCATTATCTGTCTCAGTTTTTTTTTCATTTTAGTTCGTCCCATATAAATTCCCGCGCTTAATTTTTACCATTTTTTATAATGACATATCCCACTAACTTATTATCACTCACATTTTATTATAAAATTAATATCATATAAAAGTGAGACTCACATTACACTAACCCTTTCAATACATTTTCTATTCAATTTCTTAAAACCCGCCGAATCAAAGTGGGATACATATTGGAAGACTGAGGGGGTAATTTTTATTTTTTCTTGTCAAATATTCCTTGTATTATTTTTTTCTTGTCTTATTTTCTTTGTATTTCTCATTCTTGTCATGTTATGTTCTTGTGAAAGATGGTATGGTCCCTCAAGTGTAAAATTTTTGGGTCCCCACTGAATTCAACTCATTTCTTGTCTTATTTTCTTTGTATTTCTCATTCTTGTCATGTTATGTTCTTGTGAAAGATGGTATGGTCCCTCAAGTGTAAAATTTTTGGGTCCCCACTGAATTCAACTCACCAAAATTTGACCAAATTTTGTTACTTTATGTTGAATGGGCCGATCATCGAGTTTTTTAAGGGATACACAAAAGAAATGCGCCAACTATTTTGGGGCGGTGGAGTATTTTTAAGTCATTTATATTGTCATATTTACACTCAATTATCTTAGAACCTTCTAGCCTGAGTTCGAATCCTAAAGCTGCAAAATTTTACTGTATCCCAACTAGAATTTGACCAAGCTTCGTTATTTAACGTCGAACAGGCCAATCATCGAGTTTCTAAGGGATACACAAACGACTCTTCTCGTCAACGTGTATCCCTACTTCGCCTACCTGAACGATCCCAAGACTATCAACCTCTCGTACGCGCTGCTGCAGCCCAACAGCGGCATCATTGCCGGCGGTGTCTACTACGACAACCTCTACTACGCCATCCTCGACGCCGTCGACGCGGCCATGGAGAGGATCCTCACTGCCGTTCCAACTCTTTTCTCGGTGCTTTCCGATGAGGAGGTGAAGGCTGGCGGGTCGGGTAACCCGGGCGGGACCGGGTCGGAGACAGGCTGGCCCTCGAAGGGCGGAGGTCAAGGGAGAGACTACACCACAGCTGCTGGCGATGGGCCTATCCATACCGTTGAAAATGCGAGAATTTACAACAATAATTTAATGCGAATTGTTAAGAGTGCGACCCCGAGAAGGCCGGGCCGGCCTTTGGAGACGTACATATTTGCGATGTATGATGAGAATCTAAAGCCCGGCCCGGCCTACGAGAGGCATTTCGGGATCTTTCTGCCCAACGGACAACCAAAATATCAGCTCCGTTTCCGTTAATTAGCGGTTCGAATTGTTATTGTTATTATTGTTGTTATTTTTCTACTTATCGTGTGGAGGTGTTTTTGCAACCTTACTAAGTAGTGGACAAATGGGTTTCTAACATTAATTCTAGTAGAATAAATTGTTTGTGTGGTGTGATAAAATGAGTGTATTGTGAATTTATATTGTGATTTAAAATCAATTAATTTGATTGAGTGTATTGTGAATGGAATAAGTATCTCATTTTATTGATTTATATTGATGCGAAAGTGAGAGCAATGTAGCTCTCACCTCACTTACTAAAAATGTGTGGATGGAATAAAGAAAAGGAAATGATATCATAATGGAAATGGAGATATAGCATTTAATTAATTCCAATTCATACGAATTTTAGGAAGCATTAATGGCCAACTTTTTTGAATCCTAGCTGGGAAAAGCATCTAATGTTAATTGAAAGTGGGAACTATGATGCCAACCTTTTCCATATGGATTTATCTGAATAGATTTTTTGCTTTATAAAATCTTATATTCCCTCCGTCCCGCTTTAGGAGTTCCGGTTGATCAATTTCGGGTGTCTGACTTTAAGTGTCCCGATTGGGATAAACTAATAAAAAATGCCTACAAAGTAAGTAAAAAAGTGTTTAAAGTGGGTCCCAACATCCACTACAACATTTATTTATTACACGCTCAATTAAAAGTGGGTCCCAACATCCACTACAATATTTATTTATTACACACTCAAACACTTTCTTAAAACATGTGTCCGATTCAACCGGGACTCCTATAGCAGGACGGAGGGAGTAACATCCATGTGAAATCATTGTTATTGGCTTGTTGCTGTGTTAGCGTTGGTGTCGATGACGATAAAATCCTTCAAAATATCAACACAAGAAAACAAAAGAATGATAGCACTACATGATATCTAGGAAATGAGATGATGGGATTGATGAGTTGCTTGGACACCTCATTTTAATGCAGTTATATTTCCATTAACTTTTCTATGAATACACACTTCCTCAAAGCTTAAGTTTTATTAATAGAATTAATAATTGGTGTTTAGACATAACATTATTCACAAGTTAACATAGGACCACAATGGCCTCAGAGTTGATTAGGCATGTTTGTTTGGTGTTTGTCTATGTTCAGAAGAATTTGAATTAGTATATCTAGTAATAGATGTTTTGATATAGTGAAAATTTTCATCATGCTTCAAATACATTAATCCATCAAACTACTTAGAGCACTCATCTACAAATTCACTGAAAATTCACCCCTTCTCTTCACTTAGCTAAGTGGCTAAAAAACACATAAAATTCAAATCCATTAGTTGTAAAGCTTATTGCTTACTGGAATTCTGGCTTTGATCTTTTGCAAAGCAGCCACTACTTGCATCATGTTGACTCTTTCCTCTGGTGAATAGGCTAAACATTTCATTGCCAAATCAAAAACAGATTTCACACATTCTAACTTTGTAGAAAATTTTGAATCTTCTCTTGATACCAAACCAGGAGCCACAACTTGGCCTATTGCATTTTCCTTCAATGCATTTTCCACCCATACCTTAATGCTCATTTCACCTTTGAACATGTCATCTGTCGGCCTTTTACTCGTAAACATCTCCAACAACAATATCCCATAACTGTACACATCCCCGCTCGTGGAAATCCTTCCTTCTGATCCAAACTCTAATAGAACATCCAAAGAAATTAAGTAACATAGTATATATTTATAAAAGAAGGTATTGAAGTATTAAAATACATCACCTGGTGCTGCGTAACCGACAGTTGCCATGTTAATAGTGTGAACTGCAACCTCACCATTCTCAAAAAGCTTCGAAATGCCAAAATCACCAACATGGGCAATCATATCTTCATCGAGCAACACATTGTTCGGCTTTATGTCACAGTGAACAACAGTGTATGTGTGATCATGATGAAGATATTCCAACGCCAACGCCACATCTATAGCTATGTTCACCCTCTGCATCATATCAAGAAACTTATCCGAATGCAGCCATTTCTCCAAGCTTCCGTTCGGCATGTATGCAAGAATCAACGCTTTGAACTCGGGGTTACTACAACAGCCAAGAATCTTCACTAAGTTTCTATGTCGAATGCTGCTTAAAATCTGGCTCTCAGTCTCAAAGCTCTTGGTAGCTCCTTCCATTTGCAAGTTGAACACTTTCACTGCAACTTCCATTCCATCTGCAATGGTCGCTTTGAACACCGACCCCATGCCTCCTCTCCCAAGCAAATTCGTCTCGCTGAAAGAGCTTGTCCCACTCTTGATCTCCCTCTCAGAAACTATCTTCCATCCAACACCCACTGTCAGTACCTCACCAGAAGGCGGCGGATTCTTCTGTTTCCGCCGCCATATAAAGACAATTACCACAGCCACAAGTACCATAGTTACAATGAAAGCAGGAACAATGTATTTCATTACATCCCAAACACTCTTTGATGCCGGTTTCCCACAAGGCGACACATGGAACCTTGCCACGCCGCAGAGAGCAGAGTTGTTAAGAAAAGACTCAGCACTGAAGTTCTCAAACGAACCCTCGTCCGGAATCTCCCCTTCCAGTCTGTTGCCGGACACACTGAAACGTTTGAGACCGAGCTTTGTCAACGAATCAGGTATCGAGCCAGAGAGATGATTGCTCGAAAGATTCAACTCGATCAAGCCTCTCACATCTCCCATAGATCGAGGGATGGATCCATTAAACATGTTGCTAGATAAATTAAGGAACTCAAGTGAGCGACAACCACTGATTGCGCTCGGAATGTGCCCGGAAAACATGTTATAAGACAAGTCAATTTTACTAACAGCCTCCAAATTTTTGATCTGGTCTGAAAGATGACCACTCAAATTGTTTGAATTCAAGTCTAACTCTATGAGATCCTTAAGATTGAATATGTTAGAAGGAAGTGTGGAGTTCAGCTTGTTTGAGGCCAACGAGACCAGTCTCAACGATCCGATTTCTCCCAAGCATTCGGGTATTGGACCGGTAAGCATGTTATTACTCAAATACAAATTTCCCAAACTACTCATTTGACAAAGATCGCGAGGGATATACCCTTGCAACTGGTTAGAATCGAGGTATAACTTCTCAACTTGCTTCAGTTGCCCCACTGTTTCCGGGATGAATCCACTGAGTTTGTTGTTAGACAAATCCAAAGTCTGCAAACTGGTTAAGTTTCCGATCCCGGGAGGAATGACACCTCTGATGCTGCAGTTAGCTGCTGAAAAGGTGACAAGAGAAGTAGAAAGATTCCCAACTGAAGCTGGTAGAACACCATTCATGTAAGGATTGTCTAGTATTTCTAACGCCGTTAAATGTCGACAGTTGGTTAAAGAAGAGAGAAATGTGAGTTCTTGATTGGGAGATTCAGCTCCTGTCAAATTATTTTCCCAGAGTCGAAGCTCTTGCAGCTGTATGAGTTTACCAAAGTCGGGGATGGAGCCGGTGAATGAGTTTCTGTTCAATTCTATAACAGTGAGCTGAGAAGCATTGGCGATGGAGGTCGGGATTTGGCCGGTAAGTTTGTTGAAATATAAGAAAAGCATTTGGAGATTGAGAAGCGAGCGCCCCATGTCCGGAGGAAGAGTGCCGGAGAAAAGATTCTGTTGAAGGGCTAAGATCTCTAGTGTTGAGATATTGAAAATGGAAGGAGGGATGCTACCATTTAAGAAATCATTGAAAGGAACTGCAAAAACCTCAAGCTTTGCTAGATTACCAATCTCTTCCGGCAACTCACCTAACATAGAGTAGGTGACGTTCGATACATTAGACAAGAGAATATTAAGATAGTACAATATGTGATAAACCAAAATATAGTTTATATGCGGTTAAATTAGTTACAGGAGTGGGGTGGAATAGATAATCGAGAGACACATTGTAAGGACAGACTAAGAAATACTCCCTCCGTCCCCTAATAGGAGTCGCTCTTTGACCGGGCACGAGTTTTAAAAAATGTAGAGAAAAATTGGTTGAAAAAGTTAGTGAAATATGAGACCCACATTTTTATATTAATTTTATAATAAAATGTGAGTGAAGTGAGTTAGTGGAATGTGAAGCCTACTACCATTTATGGTAAAAATGAAGAGTGACTCTTAATGGGGGACGACCCAAAATGGAAATTAGCGACTCTTATTCGGGGACGGAGGGAGTACTAACTGCAACCAAATCTTTGAAAACATAACAACATGTGTTGAAAACATAACAACATGTGTTGTAACCGAAACTAGCAGAAACGTAAAGAGACATAGATTTACGTAGTTTACCAACGTTGTGTTGGCTACGTCCATGGCCAGAAATGGAGAATAGATTGTATTATGATAGCGGTTTCATATTACTGAGTTTTGTGTTTTACTACTTCTATATAAATAGGCACACAAGACGGGCTAGACTCAATTTGACAAATAGGACCCAATACAGCAACATAGTATATCCTCGTTTAGCTAGCGGCAAACCATTTAGATTCAAGGGCATACTAACATCATGATCTCTATAATTCATAAGCAATAGAGAGAAGGCCATATATGATTGAACTTGATAAATAAATAAATAAACTCATAGTAAATGGCCAAACTAGTAGATTTAATGCAATGTATTTCTTCAACATAATACATGTGCTTTTTGTATACTAACTTGTTATTTTATTAAAAATATCTCCACATAAATTTCAAATGGATATGATACAGCAGCAAGTAAATCATACCTGACAATTTATTAAAAGCAAGTTCTAGATCCTCAATTGAAGTAAGGTTCCCAATTTGCTTCGGTATGTTACCTGAGTTATAGAAATTAGTAAGAGACATCTAATGATTGTTTCTAGAATAATAAAATACTTAATTATTGTCCTTTATCTAAGTAAAATACGAAATCTAATAATCAAATCCACTGAGCAAGCATGCTAATATTACCCGTCAACATGTTTTCAGAAAGTTTTAGAATCTTCAAGGAAGTGAGAGATCCAATTTTTTCTGGTATGCTGCCTGAAAATTGAGCACTAATCAAATTGAATACATAATTATTTCAAACTGAATTAGATTTTAGATAAATTTGTTCTTTGATAATTCATTATGAAAGATAATAACCCTCTTTATAATAATCTAAAGATCTTAAGTAATTTTGATCACATTGATTTGAGAGTATAACCCATATTTAAGGAAATAAATCAAACATCTAAACAAATGTAAGTAATTCTATATCTGCATTCATAATGAGAGAGAAAAATATAGTTGACCATGTAAGAAAAAGAAATTGACTAGTACTGTTTTACGGATGAGTCAAAACAAAAAACTACTATTGACTTTTGGAATATTATAAATTCAATACGACTGCAGTACAAATTAAAATATATTATAACTTGTTGAAATTAATACCTGTGAAGTTGTTGCTGTTTAGGTACAACTCTTCAAGATTGGGTGAATTGTAGAAAACTGGCATACTACCTGACAAACTATTGTTGAAGAGGTCCACATATTCCAAAGACGAAATGTTGAAAATATAAGAAGGAAGACCTGTTAGTGAAAAGAATGAGAAATTTCGGAATTTAGGTCTCAATACGCTGACCTTTCGAAATAAGAGATTAATTACGCTGACCTTTCAAAATATGGGTCCGAGGCATGCGAATCTTTCGGAATAAGAGTTTTTCACCTTTTTATATTTATTCTCTTCATTTTTCTTATTATTTCCCTTCCAATAATTATAAATTGTCTAAACTATCCTTTAACCCAATTTCTCAAAAATTTCATTCTACTCCCTCCAAAAAAATCTGCACTCCATTCTAAAATTCAATCTTCTCTCTCAAATTCTCACATTTACGTGCCTCCGCCTCCACCTCCACCTCCACCCTCCACTTCGCCACCGCCTCTTCCCAGCGCCTCTTCGCCGTCTCTGCCTCCACCCTTCGCCACCTCCGCTTCCACTCTTCGCCGCTCTTCGCCCTATCTTGCTTCGTCAAATCGGTGCAGAGATATGAAATTTAATTGCTTTAAACTTACAGTGTTATATTCTTGGAGAGGAGAAAACTCAATTTATTAACAAGTCACCGTATTATATCGTGTTGATAACGGGTTCGTGTCGGGTGCGGGTCGTGTTCAGATTTGAAGGTAGCAGGTCAGGTTCGTGTTCGGATTTACAGTTTCCTTAACAGGTCGGGTTCGAGTTAGGCCTTATTGGGTTGGGTCGTTATCAGGTTGATCCGATAACGACTCAATCCGCACGATTTGCCAGCCCTAGTAATTAGTGGATTTTTCGTAAACAATAATTGTGAATAATGACCATATATTAGAAATTACGTAATAAGACCACGCTCTTTCTTTATGGATTGAATATCTGAAAGTGATTGGTGTTTTTCAGAAGTATTGTGTTAGTTACAGTCGGAAAAATAAAAATAAAAAAATAAACGTGAAATTAGAAAAAAAAAAGGAATGCAAAACTTTCAAATTTTACTATAGTCGGAGTGATCTTTGTAGATACTCCAACATGCTCTATCCCGAACTATTTGAATCATATTCCTTTTTAATTATTCTAAAATAGTTGAATCATTTTCTTTTTTTTGGACAAAAACTTAATTTTCTCTCATATTTTACTTTTTTTTCTTTTATTTTACTTTCTTTATTTTATAGTAATATTTAACATATTAATTTTTAAATTTCGTGCCTATCTCAACTACTTTTGGACTGATGGATTACACAAAGTAAGAAGAAATGATTTACCTTCAAGAATGTTTGAACTTATGGACAAAATCCTAAGCATTTTCAGATTCCCAATTCCTGCCGGAATCTTCCCACTGAATCCGTTCTCCGACAAGCTCAGTCTCTCCAGCTTCGTACAATTGTACATTCTCGCCGGAATTTCCCCACTAAGTCGATTCTCCGAGAAATCGACTCGCCGGAGCTCCGCCGCATCACCGCCGCAGATATCATCCGGCAGCGATCCCGACAGTTCATTAACACTCATATCAATCTCTACGAGCAACGACATGTTGTTGAAGATACGCGAGATTCTCCCCGAGAATCTGTTGTTACTAAGAACTAGTTGCCGGAGTTGAGATAATGCTCCGATCGCCGGCGGTATTTTCCCGGCGAGGTCGTTGCTTCCGACGTTTAACGCCTTTAAACGGCGCAGTTTAGAGAGCTCAGATGGTAAGGCGCCCGTGAAATTATTGGAGCTGACGTCGAGAGACTGGAGAAACGTTAGGTTTCCGAGATGGGGAGCGAGGCCTCCCCGGAGGGCGAGGCTGGAGAGGTTGAGGGCCGTGACGCGGAGGTGCGTGGCGCTGCACGAGACGCCGGTCCAGTTGCATAAGGGGGTGTTTGGGGACCAGTTTGTGAGGAAGGTTGAATTAGGGTTTTGGAATTTGATGGCGTTTTTGAAATTAAGCAATGCTTCTTGATCTGTTGTTGTGTTTGCGGATGATGTTTGTGTGAAGGTGTTTAATGATATGAGGAGAATGATGAGAGAATAGGAGGGAAAGGTGTCCATTTGTTGAGGTGGAATGATGAGTGTGTTGGTAATTATGGTGTTGTGTTGTATTTGATGGTAGAGGCAAAAGTATGGATGTGGAAAGGGTAGCTTTCTAATTTCCTCAACCATTATTTGTGAATGAAAATGAGGAAGCCCTTCACTTTTGTGTGAATTGGCTCCACCACTTGTGTTTGCATCAAAAAAGTACTTTTGCATGTGGGCATCTAATTTTATGTGTAGTATGCAAATCATAAGATTAGAAGGAAAACGACATGAAATAGGTGGTTGGTTAGGAATTAATTACAATTTGTGAATTTACACCATAATATAGTTACATCTTAATTAAGACAATTAAATTAGTTCACACTATGTAGATGTTCGGAGGAGTCAACATATACTTCCTAGTTCCTTGCTAATTGACTTCTTTTCGGTATGGATATTAAGAAAAAATGTTTATTGTGTTTAGTAGAGTGAGAATAAACTCGAAAAAAGTTATTTTACTTTTTTTGCTAAAAATTGAAATGACTTAATTATTTTGGAATATTACGAGATAAAATGGTTGAATTAACAAGGAATGAATGGAGTAGTTATTATGTTGCATTTTAAGTCAAATTGTAGTCAAAGAAACAGTACAAGCTCTTGAAGTGATATAGAACAAACACTAGATATTCGAAAATCGAAATATACATTGGATCTGGATGCATATACTTTAATTAATTAATAATGCTAAAAAAAATCACATTCATTGTGCAACAACTGAGTAGACATAGATAAAGTACAACTGGGTTCATGCATGTGACGAGTACCTTACAATTTCCACAACTACTAACAATCTGCCTTAAAATTAATGATCGAAATATTCATCTCCTCATCCATTACACATTTACATATAATGATTTTTTGCATGCCATGAATCAACAATATTCGAATGGCCAACATACACAATTGATTATATGATTTATTCCCATAGTTTTTTTTAGAGGGAACATTATTTTTGGTCCACGTACTTTGCCAAAGTATCATTTTAGGTCCGTGAACTTTGAAAATATCATTTTAGGTCCGTGAACTTTGAGTTAGTATCATTTGAGGTACTTTTTACTATTTCCAAGTTTTTTTGGACGAAAATACCCTCAATACCTTAAAGTATATATATTTTTAATAAATTTATCATATACTCATATTTTTTTATAAATATCTTTACAATATATTTTTGACAAATTTTCTAAATATAATTTGACCTTAAATATTATCACTTAATTTTGAGGGTATTTTCGTCCAAAAAAACTTGGAAATAGTAAAAAGTACCTCAAATGATACTAACTCAAAGTTCACGGACCTAAAATGATATTTTCAAAGTTCACGGACAAGAGGGAACATCATTTTTGATCCACGAACTTTGCCAAAGTATCATTTTAGGTCCGTGAACTTTGAAAAAATTGAATAAAGAACTTTCTTTAATAATAAAAAAATTGAATAAAGATCTTTTATAAATATCTTTACAATATATTTTTGACAAATTTTCTAAATATAATTTGACCTTCAATATTATCATTTAATTTTGTGACATGCAAGAAAAGATCTTTATTCAATTTTTTATTATTAAAGAAAAGTTCTTTATTCAATTTTTTAAAAAATTAATATAAAAAATTGAAGAAGCAAAATTAAGTGAAAATTATATTCAGAAAATTAAGTGATAATATTTAAGGTCAAATTATAATTAGAAAATTTGTCAAAAATATATTATAAAGATATTTATAAAAATTTATGAGTATATGATAAATTTATTAAAAATATATACACTTTAAGGTATTGAGGGTATTTTCGTCCAAAAAAAGTTGGAAATAGTAAAAACTAAAAAGTACCTCAAATGATACTAACTCAAAGTTCACGGACCTAAAATGATACTTTGGCAAAGTTCGTGGACCAAAAATGATGTTCCCTCTTTTTTTTATATGGTTTTATGTATTTTCTATAGTATGTGAGTGTTTCCTATCTGATCATGTCACTACCCACGATTACTAAAATAGTACTATATCTTTATCTTTAGCTTTAAACTTTAGTTTTCAATCAATACTACAACTTTAATTAACTTCATAAAAAAGTTGTCATTATACTATTTTGAGAGCCTAAAGAATCATTATCGTGGTTCATGTTAGATTCTAACTTTATAATTTTTTAGGACCCACGTGTTTCAAATTAAATTTATTTATTGCTACTTTTATGACAAAGTCATCGTTGAAATCCCACGATTGATTGTTCCATATATGTAATTAGCTTATGGTTATCTTGTTATGTGCCATTTTACATTTGAAAAAAATGAAAAAATATGAAAATCAAATAAAAAGAGTAATGCTTTAATTTGTAGAAATGTGTTACACATAATTGAACATCTAGAGAAAAATGTGTGAGGGGAGGAGTATTATTAAGCAATAATAACCTTCATTAGTGCTTATTAATTACCTTTTTTTCTTTTCACATTCGCTTTTTCACTTTGATAATTCGTTTTATATCATATCCAAAAAATTCCACATCTTAATAATTAATTTATCAGCATCAAAAAGAGAGTTGGGTGTCCATATCAACAAACTATTCTTTCAAATATGTTGTAGTATATTTTACACGAGACAATAATAAATAATCGGAAATATGGCAGAAAGACATTTTTGGAAACTCCATTACATCTTTACCAAAACAGATACATATCTTTTTTTTTCAGATTTTGAATAGTATATCAAAATACAGATCTTGTATTATCCTATCTTAGTTAAAAATATGTCAATTTTTATCTATTCATTACTTGTGTTGCAACAGATCATGTATTTACCCTTGTTGGCTCAGATTGGGCCAGCTCAGTCGGGCCTTTGGATCGGGTTTCTTGATGCACATGCACGAGCTCTTCTGGGGCAATGCTTGGTCTCATATCAATGAGATGATAAATAATTTTTTATGTTTACAATTTTAAATAATTCTAGTTGATAGAAAGTAGTATCGGTAGAAAGGGGTTTGTATTATTTCTTGATGATTTCATTATACACATTACACCAATATATAATACTAGGAATCCCTATACATGGTAAGTCTAATTAGCTTAATTACATGATTGCAATCTTCTATCTTTGGTAAGAGAATGATTCTCGAGTATCCTCCGTCTGATATTACGCAATCTTCTCCAACACTCCCCCTCAAGTTAAGCGACGGGATTTCCGATGCTCAACTTGCACAACACTTCTCGAAATATCTTCGAGTTTACCGCCTTTGTAAGAATATCGGCCAGCTGATCTTCGGATTTGACGTACGGCAGTTCCACTATCTTCGCCTCAATATTCTCCTTTATGAAGTGTCTGTCTACTTCCACGTGTTTAGTTCGATCATGTTGGACGGGGTTCTCTGAAATGCTGATAGCCGCTTTATTGTCACAAAATAACTTACACGTTCGAGACGAGTGTAAGTCTAACTCTCGCAGAAGTTTTCTTAGCCATAGTACTTCTGTTAGTCCACTCTTAATCCCACGGAATTCAGCCTCCGCGCTAGATAGTGCGACCACCTTCTGTTTCTTGTTTCTCCATGTCACAAGGTTCCCTCCAACAAAGGTAAAATATCCTTCAGTAGACTTCCTATCATTCGGATTGCCAGCCCAATCTGCGTCAGTAAATCCATGTATTTCTAAGTGTCATGCTTCTCGAACAGAAGTCCATGTTCTGATGTACCCTTCAAGTATCGGACGATCCTCACCGCCGCTTCCCAGTGCTCCTCTTGCGGTGCATGCATGAATTGACTTACTATTCCCACGGCGTAGGCAATGTCTGGCCTTGTGTGAGATAAGTAAATCAATTTCTCAACTAGCCTTTGGTATCTCCCCCTGTCCGCCAGTTTCGCATTTTCTCTCATCTGCAATCCATGGTTTTGGACCATAGGGGTGTCTACAGGCTTACAGTCTATCATTCCAACTTCTGCCAAAAGGTCGAGTATGTATTTCCTCTGGTTTATGAAGATTCCCTTTTTCGACCTTAGTACTTCTATTCCCAGAAAGTACTTAAGGAGTCCTAGATCCTTCATCTCAAACTCATTGAACAAGTTTCTCCTGAGCTCGATCATCTCCTCTGTATCATCTCCAATGATAATCATGTCATCTACATATATAATCAGACAAGTAATTTTACCTTCTTTCTTCTTGATGAATAGGGTGTGGTCAAAGTTGCTTTGTTTGTATCCATACTTCTTCATTACCTCTGTGAACCTTCCAAACCATGCCCTCGGGGATTGCTTAAGTCCGTACAATGTCTTTTTCAGCTGGCATACCTCTCCAACCTGGAATTCATTGGTAAAACCGGGTGGAGGCTCCATAAAAACCGGTTTTGGCAGCTCCCCATGTAAGAAGGCATTGGTCACATCAAATTGATGAAGTGGCCAATCTTTGTTAGCAGCAATTGAAAACAACACCCTCACAGTATTAATTTTTGCCACAGGTGAAAAAGTCTCATCATAGTCAATACCATAGGTCTGAGTGTATCCTTTTGCCACAAGTCTAGCTTTGTACCTCTCAATCGTGCCGTTCGGCCTTCGCTTTATAGTGAACACCCATCTGCATCCAACGGTCTTCACTCATTCAGGCAATTTGCTCTTTACCCACGTATTGTTCCTCATTAATGCTCTCATCTCTATGTTCATTGCATCCCTCCAATGCTTGTGTTTCATTGCGTCCTCTGCCGACTGTGGAATTTCCTCTTCTTCATACAGTGCGGCTTCAAAGGCTCGGGCCATCTTTGATAAGTTCCCGTGCACAAAGTTGGCTACTCCATAACGGCTCTTTCTGCCAACCTTTTCGGGAGAATATCTCTTAGGTGGGATTCCTCTTGTAGTTCGATGGGGAATAATATACTTTCCCGTGTCACTATCCACAGTGTTGTCCTCTTCCTCTGTACTTATAGAGTTAAGAGAAACTGAATCTTCAACAGGAATGGGTTCAGGTGTTACCTCGGATATCAGTGGAGGAGGATCTGTGGGACGCGGATGAGAAGACTCTTGCGGTGAGACTAGCTCGGCGGCAATGACAACTGGTGTTAGATCCTCAATCGAAGAGTTTGGAAGTGGCACAACCCAACTTAGATAGTCCGATGAACTATTCGGTTCACTCTCCCCCTGACTACTAAGGTGGGTGTGGTAGAAGAACTCGGTTTCTAGGAAGTTACAATTCATGGTGGTGATGATTTTTTTAGTGTGGGGGTCAAAACATCGGTACCCTCTCTGGTTTATCCCATACCCAAGGAAGACACATTTGGTTGCACAAGGCGACAGTTTGGTCCTCTCATGTTTCGGGACATGGATATAGACGGTGCAGCCGAAGACTTTTGGGGAGAGGTTAAGGTGTTGAGGAATTTTGGTTTTTGTGGATAGGACGTCAAGGGGGGTTTTTTGTTGAGTATTTTTGTAGGAAGTCGGTTCATGAGATAGACAGAGGTGGCAATGGCTTCGGGCCAGAAATGTTTTGGTACTTTGGATTCGATCATTAAGGCTCGGGTGATTTCAAGGATCGTTCGGTTTTTTCTTTCTGCTACCCCATTTTGTTCTGGAGTGTAGGCACAGGATGTTTGGTGGATCATTCCTTTATCTTTGCAAAACTAGGTCATCGAACTGTTAACGAACTCTCTCCCATTATCGGACCTAAGGGTTTGGATGGTGGTATGGAACTGTGTTTGGATCATTTTATAGAAAAAGGATAAATTTTTCGACAACCTCAGATTTATGTTTTAAAAAATATATCCACGTCATTCTAGTGCAATCATCCACAAATATCACAAAATATCGAAAATTACCCCCACCAGTAATTGGTGCAGGGCCCCACACATCAGAATGTATCAAGGAAAAAATGGAATTCATACGAGTATTTGTGGGTTTAAATGATTGTCTATGGCTTTTGGCCAAAACACATGTTTCACATGAAAAATCAGCAGGAATTGAAATGTTCGGAAAAAGAAGTTTAAAGTAACCGGAGGAAGGGTGTCCTAGTCTTCGGTGCCACAGACAAATTTCTTGTTTCGTGGATCCGTGAGCCAGCATCGCATTGCCATGTTGAGCTATCTCATCCACGTAGTAGAGTCCTTGCCTCTCATCCACGCCCAAGAATCCTCCTCGTCTGAATATCCTGTAATATGCAGAAAGTGGGATGCATTAGAAGAGTACAATTCAAGTCTCTAGTCACTGATAAACTCGTAGTGTAGCAAGTATTTTTGGATGTTTAACGTGAATACTTCAATGTTTTGTAGCATATTACTTGAGTTTGCATCCATTATCCACTACTTAAGTGTTTTGATGAGTTTGTCTAGTGTTTGGGGATAAAACAGGTGAAAATTACTTGAAAACGAGCTTGAAGCTGGATTACAGGAGAAGTGCCCGACCGGGCGTTCATGTATAAGAGAAACGCCCGGCTCGGGCGTTTGTGCGAAGAAGGAACGAATCCAGAGAGTTTGCCCGACCGGGCGTTCTGCCTCGGAAGAATCGCCCGACCGGGCGATGTGAAAGAATCAGGCCATCGAGAGATCGCCCGACCGGGCGTTTAGGCGACTTAACATCGCCCGGCCGGGCGATGTGTTCTGCGAGAGTTAATTGCTATTATTTCCGCCCCGGGTATAAAAGGAGAGCTAGGTTTTCGTGCCCAAACACACCAGACACGCCCCCAAGAGCAGTTTTCACATTGGAGAGCAGATTAAAGCGACAAAGAGTCCGATTCATCAAGAAGGTTGAAGACGAAGACGATTTTCCCACTCAATCCACCTTTGGGAGTATCTTTATTAGTTTTCTTATGTTTAGTTCACTTTCCATGGATTTATCTTGTGAATTTGCATTGAATATGAGTAGCTAAATCCCTTGTAGAGTTTTAGTGAAGACTACAATGAACGCTTTTGATTAATTTAAGGACTTTTGATTACCTATGCTCTTGTGATTTCTTTGTTTCATTCTTGTGCTCTTTCAATTCAATTGCTTAGCTACCAATTGAGTTTGTTAACCTAGTTTTGAGTAATCGAGAGATATAACAATGGTTCCCGACCCAACAACAGTAATTAATTCCCCATTTGCGGTTTTGATGTATGTATCAGATACTGTCTCATAGCTACTAAAATCATCTTTTTCCGGGGTCATAGTGTCTGTAGCTCCACAATCAAAAATCCACCCTTTATCCTTCGATCTATCATTATTATAGGTGTGCAATGCAGCGGAAATATTTTCTAGTGGTGCAAAGGGGTTTTCTAACACAAAACTACAAGTATTTGGGAATTTTCAAGTTTTAGGCAATATCTGGGGTGGTAAATGATATTTCACAGAGTCTGGGGGTCTAAACTCAATAGAGTGGGGTCTATTTTCGAAATAAACATTCTTTATGGGGGGCAATTCAAATTTAGGCTTCTTTATGGGGGACAATTTAAAATAAGGAAAAGGATTAGGGTTTGGTGTTAAACCAAACCCTTTACCTCCATTACCGCCGCCTCGAAGCTCCCGGTGGTTTCCCCTGGTCACCGATCGGTTCTCTGTTTTCGGCCGCGGATTGTCCCTTTTCGTTTATGGTGACCGCCATTTTTGCTTGAGCCGCTCGCGCCCTCTGCTTCTCCTCCCACCACTCCGGGTATCCGGTTAAGAGGAAGCACTCCTCCTTGGTATGTCTCGGTTTCCCGCAGTGAGAACAGACCAATCGGGATTTGTCCGGCTTGCTTCCTGGTCGGTAGGTGGCTGTGGTGGTCATGGTGGTCCGCGGGAGGTCGGGCGATGGCTCTGGGCAGCGAGGCCGAACCCTATTCCTCCAGCCGGCGAGTCGGTTGTTTTGCTGTCATCGTCTCCGACAGGTGGAGGGGCCGTGTTGATGCTCCTCCGGGTAGCCTCCCTCTTCACCCAGCCGTAGGCTTCTTCGAGTGACATCTCTGGTCCCTCCTTAAGGATGTCCCTCCGGATTGAATCATATTCCGGATTCAACCCCGTGAGAAACTTGATCAGTCGCTTGTTGTTGTAGAATTCTCGGAATTGGTCGACGCCCTTGTCGCAACATGTGATTGGTGATTTCTGGCAGCGATCAATATTGATCCACAGCCCGTTTATTTTCCGGTAGTATGTCTCTAGATCGAGATTTCCTTGTCTGATGTTGATTGCTTTTTCCTCCAGGTCGTAGATGAGATACGGATCCGCCTTGCTCTCGTAAGTCACCCTCAGGTTGTCCCATAATGCCTTCGAGGTTTGGTGATGTGCGAAATCTGCGATAATATCGTCTTCGATATTGTCGACTATCCATGAAAAGACGACCAGATCGTCTTCCTCCCAATCCTCGTACCCCTTGCTTGCGGGTTCAGGAGGCTCATTCCTGATGTACGAGTAGGCTCCTCTGCCTCCGATCTTGACCTTCATCAATCTGGACCAGATTGGGTAGTTCATCCCATTCAATTTGAACGCAACAGTAATGTTTTTGCTGTCCCTCAACTTTGTTGATGCTTTCGGATTCGTTTTCGTATCTTTCTCGGCGTCTGACATTGTTCCTGATGTAGGATTTGATTTCTGTGTTTGGTTTTGGCTATGGGTCGAGAATTTGGTATGGTATGGCTATGATGAAATCGTTCTGAGCCAAGATTAAACCTGCTCTGATACCATGATAGAAAGTAGTATCGGTAGAAAGGGGTTTGTATTATTTCTTGATGATTTCATTATACACATTACACCAATATATAATACTAGGAATCCCTATACATGGTAAGTCTAATTAGCTTAATTACATGATTGCAATCTTCTATCTTTGGTAAGAGAATGATTCTCGAGTATCCTCCGTCTGATATTACGCAATCTTCTTCAACACTAGTATTTACAGAATTTCTACCTATGTGGTTCAACTCCAAATATGACCATGGAAATAATTAACTGAGAAAATCCGAAAAGATAAATATAAAAATAACTTAACCTATTCAATGATTCAAAATATGGTGTAATCTGGAACAAAGATTTATTGATTGATTTGATTATAAATTGTATAAAGAACAATTATTATTATTATTATAAGTTAATGAACACCATAGGAAAGAATCAAATATCAAAAGCAAGTGTCTTTGTTCTATTCTTATTATTAACTATTCTTAACAAGTATTTGTGCCTAGATTTACCTTTCTTTTTCACTTGAAATCTATGGCTCTATTAAATCGTCATAATTCATTGTGACTGCTATTTTCATTAACTCAAACATCCTCCACTATAATAATTATCCATTCTTTTGCTAACTTAACTATTTATTAACCGTAATATCATGATAACTATGTTTTCTTATTAAAAAATATGTATACTTATATTTAATTATATAAAAGATTATATTCTCATTATGAAATTAACAATTGTATAAATAAAATATACTTCATTATTACAGAAAGCATTGTTAAATTGCAGAAAATTGGCCTTTGTGGTGGTCCACTATGGTTTCAAATCCAATCATGCCTAAAAGATAATGGTGTGATAGAAATTCGTGGGTTCCATCCTAAAACCAATTGGTGATAGGAGGAGAGGCTAATGAGACTTATATAGTGGATTAGCTCTTTGTGTACAAAGATGTGGGATATTTTTTATGTTCATTTTATGTTTCAATTATCTTGGAGGGGTTGGACTTTTTTATAATCGATTGGACAATCGGCCCAATTTTTTTCCGATCGGTTGGACCACTGGCCCAAATTTTCAGCCCAGTTATACTGCTGGGTCAGTCATTTTTTTTTTGGTTTCAGCCCAGATATACTGCTGGGTCAGTCAATTTTAGCCCACAATCGGTGATCCGCTCTGATACCATGATAGAAATCCGTGTGTTCCATCCTAAAACCAATTGGTGATAGGAGGAGAGGCCCATGAGACAGACTTATATAGTGGATTAAGCTCTTTGCGTACACCGATGTGGGATATTTTTTATGTTCATTTTATGTTTCAATTGCCAACATGGTGGAATATCAATTAAGTACATGATCATTGTTCCCTCGTTGAGTTTAGTAGTCATTGTGGTGATTGTCATGCTCGTGTTGATAAGGAGACGAAAACGGAAAAATGAGAGAGAAGAATAAGAAATAGGAGAAGAATTTCTTACATAGAATTGGAAGCAGACATAACATCATTTAGTGAGACTAACCTGCTCGGACGAGGAAGTTATGGTTCAGTATACAAAGCGACACTTTCAGATGGATTAGAAGTTGCGGTCAAAGTGTTCGACTTGCAACTACAAGGAGCAGCTAAGAGCTTTGCTACTGAAACGGAAATACTATGCAACATTCGTCACAGAAACTTAGTTCGTGTTATTGGATGTATTAGCAACACAGAGTTTAAAGCTCTGGTCTTGACTTACATGCCGAATGGGAGCTTGGATAAATGGTTGCATTCCGATATGTATGGGTTGGATCTTATAAAGAGACTTGAACTAGCAATAGATGTTGCAGCGGCCTTGGAATATCTTCACCACGGTTATACATTCCGGATTGTTCACTCTGATGTAAAGCCAAACAATGTGTTATGTGTTGCTTGATCAAGACATGGTTGCTCATCTTGTTGCTTTTGATATTTCTAAGCTTTTTGATGGAGGGGAAGCTGTCGTCCAAACACGAACAATGGCGACCATCAGTTATCAACGAAAGATCCACATTTATGTGTAAAGGAGCAATGTTTCTTGTCCCTCTTTGAATTGGCAATGAAATGTTCAGCCATTACAGCAAATGAAAGAATCAACACGATTGAAGCAGTTGCTGCTCTACACAAGATCTATACTACAATTGTAGCACTTACAGATAGCCATTGTAAAAAATATCCTTTTTTCGGATAGTATTCGCAATATTCGGGTTTGATTCTTACATAGCATTTATGTTGAGTTTCCTGATTCTTGTATAGGCCGTTTTGCAGCATTGGAATATAACCACATGCCAAGTGTTACACTATTTCTCCCAACAATCCAGGCAAAACTTATACGCTAATATAAACTTCTCATCAATTCTCTCCCATTCAAAGCACTGCAATAAAGACCCCAACGCCAACCCAACGACCCGCTGGGCCAAGGCTTTACCGGGGCACACGCGCCTCCCCATCCCGAACGGGAGCAATCGCGGAGCCTTGTGAGCGTCCGTATTTTCAAAGCGCTCGGGTTTGAAAGTAATGGGATAGAATAGAGTATTTTTTTTAGACTAAAGTCCAATTTTGGTCCCTTACATTTGCCTTAAAATTATTTTGGTAACTTTTGGTCCCAAACATATTGTTTTGGTCCAAAATAACCATTTTCTACTAAAATTAACAGTCAGAATGTTTGATCAATTTAATAACTTAATTATAATCTAGGACAAAAGTCCAATTTTTGTCCCGTACATTTTCCATAAAGTTCTTTTCGGGTCCTATACATTAAGTTTGTGACCTTGTCTGGGACCAAATATACAAAACAATACGTTAAGATCAAAATGTCACAGACTTAATGTATGTACCAAAAAGAATTTTAGAGCAAATGTAAGTGACCAAAATTGGAATTTAGTTTTTTTTTTATAACTTTTCCTCCCAAGAAAATATCTTTTTTCCCTTATAATATATTTCCAAAAATTAGTCCATTTTTGTAATAGCCACGAACTAATTTCCCGAGACTTATGAAAGAACGTTGGAAACGTGGAACGATTTCATCTTTTCAATTAATTAGCGTACGATGAGTATACAATTCTCAAACCCTTTTTTGGGAAACGCAATTTATAAGGGATGCAAATTTAGAATTTTAAAGAAAAAGGATAAGGATCGAATGAAGTGAAAGTGTATCCGTTCATTTCTTAACTAAACGAAATACGGTGTATATATTTCAAACATTCACTATATTTTCTGCATTTTTATCATTCACTCCCATAAATAATTTTGGTCTTATCTCCTAGTTCACAAAACCACCGCTCTCCACATCACTCTATTTTCTGCATTTTTTGACTATATTTTAAAATTATTTCAGTTCTAATATCGACTCCACATAATCATTGGAAAAATGAATTTTTTTTGAAATTGCTCGTTATCAATTTATAATTTTTTTCATTTTTCATATGATTCTTGAGTTGATATCGTAATTAAATTTATTTCACAATAAATAAAAGAAAAAAAATTAAATAAATTTAATTAACACAATAAAAGTCAATTAAATTTTGAAATCTGTTAAATAAATGTCTCACTAAAAAAAGCTCTTAGATGAAAATGCATTAGTACAATATCTAATGAAACAAAAAATTGAGGAAAGACAATGAAATAAGATGCACTGATACAAGAACCTATACAGAAGTGTTTTTATCAGTGTCTACTGTTTCTGTCACGACCACAACTCAATAGTACTAGTGAGCGTAGCTATTTCGTGACTAAAATAATCCCATCAATCATGAAATAAACATAAGAGAAATAAATCAACTCGAGGTAATAGTTTCGAAGGCGAATGGGTAGATAGTCAAAAGAAAATCAGAGCGTCAGGCCTAAATTCATAAATTCCTAGAACATAGTTCTACTGCAGTGGAAGAATCCAAGAAAAAATAGTATGTATGAAGACATACTACTTTGGGCTACCTAACTACTTAATAATAGTCATTTCCCAACACCTTCGCCTCCTCGTTCACGTTCAACTTGCACGTTAGAAAAGAAACATGCAGGGCTGAGTACTTGGTATACTCAGTGAGCATAGTGCCAAAAATAAGTTTCATTTAAATTTGTCAGCCACAGTTGAGTGAACACGGGGTTTTTATTTAAAAAGACCCAAGTCACTAAATTCCTTTCATTTTATAAAATTGATTGCGCAATCACATAAACATAGATACCATATCTGAAACGTAAGTGAACCGGGAATGTGGCCACATTCCATGACGGTCACTGGACTGGCCAACTCGAAAGTTAGCTCACGATCCCATATGTGTACACTAGTCCGAGTAGGGTTTGCGGCCCTACTGGGACCCGAATTCGATTAAACATAATTGGCATAGCCAAGCAGATAGGTATTCGTAAAAGCAAAACATGGCATGACAAACATGTATAGAAAATTTCACATATTCATGCTAAAAGTCACATTTTGAAAAAAAAAATGCCCACCTCGAAAAGCTATTTCCTTAGCCGAACAATTTCCTTGATTTGGTCTTAAACGACGCGCGAAGACGTCCCTTTAGGAAATAAAGATAGTACTTAATTAGGCTTAAGGAGCTAAATAAACTTGACGTGCATGCATTCCTAAGTGCGTGGTCATCTTATTCTATTTTCCCTATTTCATAGAAAATCCTTAAGCATTAATTTAAATCGAGAGATTTAATTTATTTGGAGGTTTAGAAAATTATTCGCTTAACAAGAGAGCGTTACCTCCTATGTAATTTATTCAAGCAATGACATAAATCTGAGGTCTATTCATCTTCTCGGAATTAATTAGCGTACCATTTCTTAACATTAATTATTTAGGCACTAAACTAAAATCAGGGGATTAAATTTATTATTTTGAAATTAATTAGAGACGACCAACACTTCAACGAGCCTAAGATTTAATCAGGAATCCAACTGCAGCCCAAGCTTCTACTTCACAATCATCCCCAACATCAAAAATAATTCTTCTGGCCCAACTTAAACTAAAAGGGGTGGCCCACGAGCAATTAAAATAGAAACAAAAGGAAGGAGGCCCAGCACTACTCATCCTCACCCCTCTTTTCTCTCTCAATTTCAAATCAAAGAAATCCCTAATTCCCCAATTCTCTCCTTCTCCTTCCCCTTCCCGTCGGCGCATCTCACAGCGCCGTCCATTAAATCGCCGGTGTTCTTCTCTTGGCGAAATCTCAGAGGGCAGCTGCTGCCCTACTCTCCGCGAGGCAGGCGTCGCCTCCTTCCACGCCTCACATCTCTGTTTAACAGCTGGGTCGCTGTGCGGCCCGCGACAACCTGTGGTCATCGCACCGCCTGCCCGCCGCCTCTCCGTGACAGCACAGCACCATCTCCGTCATTTCTCCGGTGTTAAGGCAGTTGCGGCGTCAGTTACCTCAGTGAGCCGGAGCCGCCGAGTCCTGCCTCTTCATCGGCGCCCCGCCGTCGGACGTTTGCTCATTAAGCTAAGCCTCTTTCGTTCCTCTCATCTAGTTCGTTTGGTTAGGTGTATATTGGGCGAAGCTTAGTGTTTGGAAACTTGTATGTAATTGATGTTGGAGATTTTGGCAGAGGTGTTTCAAAGTTTTTTTTTGGTTATGTTTAGTTTACTGGAAAGAGTTCCGATTGAGAAGAAAGGTTCTAACTTGCATAAATTTAGTATACACTTTCTTTGGAGTTCCCCTTTTGTGGAAGCTATTTACGGTTTTAAAATCCTAACATGCTGTGCCTATTTGTTTTCATGTGTTCATGCTTTCATGGTCCTATCATGTGGAGGAAAGAGTGTTACCTCTGTAATGTAGTTACCGTCCTGAATTTTCTGCCCCTAGAACTCAAACCCTCTTGCTCTCAAGCTCACTATGCTGCTGGAAAAACTTGATGCATATGAAGGGGGGTTTTATAGGCAACCTTGGTGCAAATTAAATGAAAGCTGATCCCCCTTTGTTTTCATGTCAAAACCTATCTCTCTTTTGTGATTTTGTAGTACTTTACACTTGATGCAATTTGGTCTTTAGCTTGGGATTACAAGGCTCCTCATTAACTCATTTTGGTTGATTGTGTGACTAAGAAGAGGCTGATACGCAGGGCTGTTGTGGAGGAGAGCTGGCAGGTTTGACTTGCCTCCTTTGGTAAGTCCTTTGTTGTCCATTCATAAAGGGGAATTGTCCCATTCCATCTAATAAGAGTTCCCATTAATTCCTCTTGTTTCTTTGCTACTTTAAAGGTTTTGTCTCATTTTGCAGGTGGAGCAAGACTTGGGCTGCCAAGCTGCTGCTCGCGACGTGCTTGCTGCCCCGGGCCCTTGGGCTTGCTACTGGGCCCACCGGCTGATCGGATAGGGCCGTGGTGGGGATGCGGTTTTGGCTCGAGAGGAAGAGGCCCAAAGTGTAGCAAAAGAAAAGATTTTAGTTTCTTAGCATTTTGGCTCTTTCATGAATATTTGTAAAGTTTCCTATATTTTTACTTCCATTCATGTAAGATGATCATGTAAATGAAAGTATTATTTGAGGTGTATGCGAACACTTTATTCGGGGAATAACTTCGTACCCTTGTACCACGTTCATTTTATTTTACAATATACATTAGCTTGTTTTAGTTCATTCGATTATTTCTTTAACTCTTGTTCTACGAACTAACAACATTAAGCATCAAAAGGGAGTAACGAGTTCAATTTAAAATACGAATCAAGAGAGTGAAAATTCTCTAGTTCGACATTAAACATTAACGGAAAGGATAAGAAAATAAGCGGGTATCACAGTTTCTCTACTTCTCTATATCTTCATAATGTTCATACAGTTGTGGTTTTCCACCAAAGTTTTATTTTCTAATCTAAATAAATTAATTTTGATTTTTCTTATTTTTCTTCCGAAATTAATCTTTCTTTAAATTGAAGCTGGCGTATTTATTGAAAGTGCCAACGTGGGTAAAACGGTGAGCATTAAAACAATGTCGTTTGAATAGAAAATTGTAATTTGTCTGAAAATACAAGAATTTGCAACGTTTTTAAGAATATCCTTCAAATTTTGAGATTTTCTAGAATTTTCCACAAACTTTGAAATTTTCTGATATCTCCCTAACAATAATTTTTTTCTAAATTATTTAATATCCAATACCTTTTAAATTTAGACATGAATATTAATTTATACTACATTTATTAAAATTTATGGAGATATTTAGACATGAATATTAATACATTACCATTTTAAATTATAAATTCTAATTAAAATCCCTTTTTATACATTGTTTTATTATAAAATTTCATCAACATGTATCGTACGGGTGTGATACTAGATGCTTATATAGCTCGGTTGGTGAGGGTTAAGCCCGAATGATCTTGGAAGTTATGCCTAATTATTATGATGTGCGTGCCCATTTGAATTGATAAGCTCAGCCCTTTGTGTCTCTGGTGGACTGAGCCTATTGGGCTAGGCCGTACCCGCCTAATTGATATCAAGAGTCAATGAAGACTAGACGTCAATCTTATTACAGTTGCGAAATTAATTCTCACCACATTTAATAGCAATATTTATATCGGACTAGTTCTATTATTTCAATTTTCAAGGCGATTAATAGCAACAACTTTTCTACATCCCAAAGTCATGTTTGTAGGGACAATTTTTAAGGCGATTAATAGCAACAACTTTCTACATTCCAAAGTCATGTTTGTAGGGACAGGAGATCATCATTTCGAATACAAAATATTTGTGGCTGATGATGGTAAATCAATACTACATTACATTATGCTGTTGGATTTTGATAAACATATGCTTATTTTCACTTTTTCTTGTCTTTTTTCAGTATTCAAGAAGCAATTCATATGAATCTAAATCAATGGATTAGACACTACTTCTATATATAACTGCTCACTGAACTATAAATAGTTTTATAGTTGTCGATTATCTCTTCGAATTCAATCCATTGTGATGTAAAATCTGAATAGTATAAATTAGAAGTAATCGTAATAACTATCATTAAAGAGATATAGTATTAAATTGATTTTCTTTGTTCTCTCCAAATAACAGTTGACGAAGACTCGAACCTAAAAAAAAGTCGAGGGAGACTCTAATTTCGCTTTCACGCTGACTAATGAACCAGATTACTTATAAATTACTACATCTTCTCCTAATAGATGTCACACTTAATGACATGTGATTTTTTGAGATGTTATTTTGTGTGTTGAGTGAGGAGAACATAATACTTCCTCCGCCCGCCAGGAGTCCCGGTTGACCATTTTAGTCTATCCGTCATTAGGAGTGTCATTTCACTTTTACCATAAATTAGGTTGACCTCACTTTCCACTAACTACGCATTCTCCTCACATTTTATATAAAACTAATATATAAAATTGGTTATACATTCCACTTTTTTTTCCATCTACTTTCCTTTGTATTTCTTAAAATTCGTGGCGAACTCAAATGAGATTTTTAATGGTGGATGGATAGAGTGTATTTATATTAATGTGAGAAATAAATTTTTTCAAAAGAAATATGTAACATCTTTTTTAAGATAAACTAAAAGAAGAAAGTGCAACATTTATTATTTTACGGATAAATAGTTAATATGTAACGGTCAATTGGAGTAGGCTTGTTTGTTTTAAGACAAATGTTTTGGAGACATAATGTCTAAGACATAATGAGGTTAAAGTAGTCATTTTAGATTGTTTTATATTTTTATTTAAATAAATATTTTATACATATACCATACTACCCTTGTGCATATAAAAACATTAAATTGTTCATTAATATACTTAATTAAGGACATTGCTCTAATTATGCGTATTCAATTTTTTTCTTTACATACAACCTTTATATTTATGATTGACAATCTTTTTTTTTTATCTCATATTTCTATTCATTTATTTAAAGACACATATTTAAAGTTTTAAAATAGTGTAATTCCATTGATTCTATATATTAATACTTGTTGAGTTTGTGGTTTTGATTTTAAAATTTTCATAATATTAATTTTTTTACATTCAAAAATTTTAATTTCTTTAAAATTCTTAATTTTTTTAATGTTACAACTCAGATCATATAACCATATGATGTTAAAATTTTAAAGCTATTTTACTATTTTCTTCCTAACTCTTTAATTCATTACTTTTCAAAATTGTAATATAATTAAATCCTTTGATTTTGGAACGTTGCATCAAACCTTGACAAAAAGTTACATATTCTTAACTCATCTATTTAACATTTTAAAGTCATATAATTAATATTTTCTCCTTTTTTTCTAAAATATTAGAATTCTTAACTTGATTCACTATTTCATTGAATAAATTAAAATTTGATATATGACATATTAATACTAATTAAGTTTACTATTTTATTTTAAGAATATCATAAGATTAATTTTAAAACTTTTACTTATTAAATTTTTTTAAAAATTTAATTTTAAAATTACAATCGATTTCCAATGCATACCGTGGTTTTTTAACATTCTTAAATCTAATTACTCCAATATCTTAAACTCAAATTTAAAAGACAAACTCAATCATTTTAGACTAAATCACAAAACCGATATAAATCATACTATAACTCCAATGCATAATGTGTTTTTGCACATTCATAATTTCAATTTCTCATAATAATAAACTAAAATATAAAGAATTGCAAAAAATTTACCAAGTTTTAGCAATGTTGAATTAAAAGGAATATAAAACGTTTGAAAATGCCAAAAAGATAGAATTAGTAAGTTTATTTGAATTTAACAGGAAGAAAAGTTGTAATAATATATTATAGATTATGATTAATAAGAAAATTATAAAAAGAAACTCTATGGAGAATTAATACTTTTTCATATTTATTTATTAAAAATTATGTTATAAATTCGGTATTCCTAATAAAATTTATATTTAATACTATTAAATTTTTTGACAAAAAACTTTTCAATGAACGACAACGTTTTGCTTTCAAAAATTGATAACTCATTTATTTTATAAACAAGTTAAAATTATTAATATTAAATTACTAATTTTTTTTAATATTCCAATCTTGTCGTATGTATATATCCAAAGAAGTACTCTATATTAATGTGTATTAAGAATTTTATATCACGTGAAACAATCATAATCTAATGGTATAAATTTACTTAATATAGCATTAGGGTAAATTAGTCATGATATAAAATATAGCTATGGCAAAGTGACATAGGGGCATTATGTCAAAGAGACATTATGTCTCTAAATCACTACTCTTTTAATTTAAAAATATAATAGTAGTGTAACAAGTTGAGTTGACGAGGACCTATACTACAATATATACAACGCCGATGATAACTATATGAAGAACGCATTCTATCAAATGAAACGCAGCAACAAACTAATGGAGACTTTTACCTTTTCCTTTGCTCTTGCAATCTTGTTACTAAATTGCTTTGCCATCTCCTTGGATTCTCTCACTGATAAACATGCACTTATTTCCTTCAAAAACTCCGTCACTTCTGATCCTAATGCTATCTTGAGCACCAACTGGTCACAAAATACATCAGTTTGTAATTGGATCGGTGTAAACACTGCCGTGTCACTGCTCTCAATCTCTCTGGCTATGATCTTGCTGGAACTATTTCGGAAACCTTTCGTTTCTCAGATATTTGGATATCAGTTCCAACAGATTCACAGGAATTTTACCATTCGACCTATCTAAACTGCGTCGTTTGAAGGTGATAAATGTGGGAATGAATTCATTCACCGGAGAGATACCACCATGGTTGGGCAGGTTACCTCAACTGAAAAAACTCCATTTGTATACCAACTTTTTCTTAGGTACAATTCCTGCGACTTTGTTTAACAATTCCAATCTCCCGATGTTACAAATACTAAACTTGAACCACAATCAATTGAGCGGGTCCATACCACATGCTATTTTCAATCAGTCTTCCCTTATAGAAATTGGTATTAAGAATAATAGCCTATCAGGTAGGCTCCCAAGTGATATGTGCAATAATATGGCCATCATCAGATTATTATTTCTCTCTGATAACCTACTTGAAGGCCAGATTCCACCAAATATATGGAAATGTACAAAACTTAAGATCTTGGAGTTATCCCACAACAATTTTAGTGGAAACATCCCACGTGAAATTGGGAGATTGAGCTTCCTTACAGAGCTATTTTTGGGAAATAATAATGGTTTTCGAGGTATAAAATTCTCATATTCCTTAATTATGTTATTTTAGAGTCCAAGCGTTTATGTGATGCAATTTGTTTATGCATCTGTGTCGTTTTGTTTTATGATAAATTACGATCGCAGGGGTTCCTCCAGAAATTGGGAATCTATCAAGATTGGAGACATTAAGTATTAGAGAGGCTTCTCTAACCGGAAATATTCCATCTTCAATCTTCAACATATCTTCCTTGACAACCTTGAGCTTCTCTCACAATAATTTGTCGGGAAGTATCCCAACTTTCCACAATCTGCCGCAGCTTCAGGAGTTGTATCTTCATAATAACAAGTTCACAGGTACTGCTTTCAAGTTTCATGAGCATTTTGTTACAAGTCTATTTTATTAATTTACAGATCTGAACCATATGGTTAGTTTGACTTGAATAGTGATCAGTATACAGACACAAACAGACAGGGGAGAGAAGATTATATCGAAAAAACAAAATAAAAATTGCGATCAGATACATGCGTGTGATTACGGTTAGATAAAATCTCTCTATATAAAAACTACTTCTTCGGTTCGGTCACAACAAAGTGGAGATAATTCTTTTGGACATGAGATTAATCAATTTTTTCATTTATCTTTAAACATCAATTTTATAAATTGCACAGCGTAAAGGTCAATTTTGGTCTTAAACATATGACCAAAATATTGTTGCAACTTGGGGACTCGCTGAAAATGTTCTATAATTTCTACCTGTTTCGGCGAGTCACCGAGTGGCAAGTTGGCGACACGCCGAAAAGTCCATGCCGCTGGTTTCGATGAGTCACCGAGTTGCAAGTCCGCGACTTGCCGGAAAGTCTCTAGAATTTCCGTAGGTTTCTGCGAGTCGCCAACTGGCAACTCGGCGACTCGCCGAAACTGTCATGCCTTTCTTTTGATTTCGTCTTTAGCCATGTGATGACCCAGACTCCTTCCTCACATCCCCTCCATGCTCCTTCCTCACATCCCATCAGTGTTCCTTCCTCGTCCACGAGCTCCTTCACGAGCGCGGATACCTCCTCTTGCTTCCTCCTTACTATGGCTCGTGTTAGTGGCCTCCCAATGTCCCTTAACGAGTTCCCTAAATCAATCTTGGAAAAGCACATTGAGCCACATAAATCCTCAAGCATATCATCCAACCTAGGAATAGGGTGCCTATATTTATCGTGATCTTATTGATAGCTCTACAATCCACATACATATGCAACTACAATCCTTTTTGGGGACCAATATGGCGGGGACGGCACAAGGGAATAAGGACTCACGAATCAAACATTTGGCAAGGAGTTCCTCGACTTGCTTTTGTAACTCTTGAGTCTCCTTTGGGTTTGCCTTGTATGCTGCCCGATTTGAAAGTGAAAACCCCGACATAAAGTTAATTTGATGCTCTATTCCTCTCACAGGTGGTAATGCACTTGGGAGCTCCTCCAAAAACACATCTTGAAAATCTTGCAAAACACTTATAATCAACAAAGGACAAGAGTTAATGTTAATAGATAAGCATAAATCTTTGCGGACCATGAGGATTATGGGGAGTTGGATATTTAGTGTCCACTCAAGGTCAGATGGACTAGCTAACAAGCAATTTTTCCATCCCGTCCTTGTGATTTTTCTCTTTTGGGGGGTTTTTGTTTTGCTCTCACCACCTCCACTCTCACTTGGTTTTTTTAGCTCACACTCACCCACTAGTCTTTTTTCTATATCTCTCTCTCTTTCCCTTTGTAGATGTTGATGAGGCTTCGACCGTACCTTCAATCCATTGAGCATATAGAAATAAACATTAGTATAACCATTTTTGTATACCTTCCTATCAAACTCCCACAGCCTTCCAAAAAGATATGACAAGTCGTCATAGGAATTATGTCACACAAAACATCATCCTCAAATACTTCATTCTTCAACGGGACTAGACATTGAGCTTTCACCTTTAGCTCATCGGCATCTCTAGCCATTGAAGCTTGGGACTAGACATTGAGCTTTCACCTTTAGTGTTGGGAAAAACGTGTGATAAAGGCAAGATTTTTGGGCTTTCATATGGCTAAGTCCTTTGGCCTTTCACCTTGTGTAACCCCCAATTTCTTTATGTAGTGTCTTAATATCTTGATCTTTCATGTCTCCATCTCCAGCCTATATAAGGCATGGAATTGTAGATGGAAAATATACCAACAAATCATTCTCTCTTCTCTCTAACTCTCAAGGGTTCTAGTGTGCATCTTAGGAGCATTGCATTGCTCGGTTCTAGCCTCCAATTCAAGTTCGCCGGAGCCTACGAGTTTGAGGTGCTTCAACTCGGTAGGAGGAAAGTCGTTTCATCTTTGGGGACATTGCGCCAATCCGTGAGCACTAGCCGGGGCGTATCTCATCTTGCGGAGAGAGGGATACCTCGACTCGACTTGAAGAAGACTATAGTTTGCATCTTGTTCCTTTTATTGTATTTACTTTGTTTTATTTACCTTCTAGTTTTTGGTTCTTTTGTAATAGCAAGAGTTTGCCCGTGTAAAGGCTACAATATTTCCAACAATCGCAAGACGAGATATTGTACTCTTGCTGAAATCATGTCGATGCGCTATGGAATGGTTAATTCCTTGAGATCTATTCTCTTGAGAATGATGTTTATCGTTTGTCATTTGACAAGCAAGACCAATTTAGACTTAGTAGTAATAATTGGGATGCATAGGTTATTGAATATACCAATGCACATATGGTTCAATATAATTGTGTACTTATTAACGAAGACAATATTGTGCAAATTATTTAAACGTGTTGTTATAAACAACAAAGATCACGAGGTGGTCGCAATGGTCTCCGACGTGAACCATGGTAACAATCCAAATGAATGATTTGTTGATATGGGTGCAACATGTCATGTGTGCTCCGAGAGAAGCGTTTTTTCTACTTACAAATCTGTTGGAGGTAGAAAAGTATGCATGGGAAACCAAGCCTCTTCTGAGGTGGTTGGTGTGGGTAATGTGTTCCTAAAATTAGGATCTGGAAAGGTTGTTACCCTTAAGGACGTGTGGCATGTCCCTAAAACATCCGAAATAATTTGGTGTTAGGCTGACTTCTAGTAAATCATGGATTTTCACTAGAATTTGAGTGTGAAAAGGTTATATTGACCAAGTATGGAAAGTTCATAGGTGAAGGTCACCTAGTGAATGGGCTTTTTAAGATGAATGTTACGGTCATTCACCGTGGAAAAGGAACAAGCAATAAGGAAGATGACGCATCCTCTTATTTGCTTGAGTGCTCCGATTTATGGCATTGTAGATTAGGACATGTAAATCTAAATGCTATAAAAAAATTAGTGAATCTTGATTTACTAAAAGTTCATGAGTTTAACTCACAAAAGAAATGTGAAGTCTGTGTTGAAGCAAAAATGACCAAGCTACCGTTTCGCTCGGTAGAATGGAACACAAAACCTCTAGAGTTAATCCATACAGACGTATGTGATTTAAAATTTATGCAAACTAGAGGTGGTAAAAAGTACTTCATTGCATTTATAGATGATTGCACAATGTATTGTTACCTTTACTTATTAAGAAGTAAAGATGAGGCAATTGAAGCGTTTAAAGACTTCAAAAATGAAACCGAAAATCAACTTAATTGTCGAATTAAGTGTGTTCGAAGTTATAGAGGTGATGAGTATGTAGCCCCGTTTGCAGAATTATGTCATGCAAGTGGTATAATTCACCAAACAACGGCTCCATATTCTCCCCAGTCAAATGGAGTTGCTGAACGAAAAAAATCGAACACTTAAAGAGATGATGAATGCTCTGTTGATTAATTCTGGTTTATCCCAAAACATGTGGGGGAGGATGTGTTAACAACGAATCATATCCTAAACAAAATTCCACTCAAAAATAGGGATGTGACTCCTTATGAATTGTGGAAGGGAAAGAAACCTTCATATACATACTTCAAAGTGTGCGGGTGTTTAGCAAAGGTACAAGTGCCGCCTCCAAAACAAGTTGCAATTGGCCCTAAAACAGTCGATTGTATCTTTATTGGATATGCATTGAACAGCAGCGCATGTCGCTTTTTAGTTCACAAGTCAGCTATACATGATGTAGCTGAAGGAACCATAATTGAATCTAGGAATGTTGTATTCTTAGAGAATGTGTTTCCTTGCAAGAAGCAAGATGATCGTTCTAGTAATAGAATGGTGGATGAAGCCACTAGTTCTAATTCTCTAAAAGAAACGAGGTCAAGTCCTGAGAATGAAGAACTAAGACGTGGTAAAAGAGTTAGAGTTGCTAAGACTTTTGGTCCAGACTTCATAACTTTCATGTTGGATAGTGAACCAAAGTCATTGGCGGAAGCTTTGTCTGGCCCAGACGCAGCGTGGTGGCAAGAAGCTATCAACAGTGAAATTGAATCCATCATGAGAAATAACACTTGGGTGTTAGTAGACTTGCCTGAAGGCTGTAAGGCTTTAGGGTGCAAGTGGATTCTGAAAAGGAAATATAAGCCCAATGGTACTATAGATAAGTACAAAGCTCGCCTAGTTGTCCAAGGCAGAAAGAAGGGCATGACTTTTTTATACCTATTCACCTGTTACGAGAATCACTTCCATTCGGGTGCTTCTTGCGATTGCTGCTTTGCACAATCTCGAGATTCACCAAATGGATGTGAAAACTGAGTTTCTGAATGGTGATCCGGAAGAAGAAATATATATGGAACAACCCGAAGGGTTTGTGGTGTCTGGGCAAGAGCGTAAAGTATGCAAACTGGTAAAGTCATTATTTGGGTTGAAGCAAGCACCGTTACAATGACATTTGAAATTTGACAACGTGATGTTGGCAAATGGATTCACTATCAATATGTGTGACAAGTGTGTTTACATTAAGAACACAGATAATGGATTTTTTATTGTGTGTCTTTATGTAGACGATATGTTGATTATGGGCAGCAATAGCAGAATTTTCAACCAGAAAAAATCAATGTTGAAAAGGAACTTTGACATAAAAGACATGGGTCTAGCTGATGTGATTCTCGGAATCAAGATTGAAAGGAATCCCGAGGAAATTGTCGTAACATAATCTCATTATGTTGAGAAAATGCTTAAGAAATTCAACTCGTTTGATTATAAGCCAGCAAAGACTCATTTGGAGCTCAATGTCCACTTGAGCAAGAATATGGGTGATTCTATTGCTCAAGAAGAGTATGCAAAGGTCATAGGAAGTTTGATGTTTATCATAAACTGTACTCGACATGATCTTGCTTGTCCTGTAAACAAGTTGAGCCGATTTACGAGCAACCCAAGCAAAGAATATTGGAAAGCTCAATGTAGAGTTTTGAGATACTTGAAGTATACTATTAACTTTGGGTTGCATTACACAAGATATCCCCAAGTACTTAAAGGGTACTGTGATGCAAATTGGATATCTGATTCAAAAGACTCATTTTCGACAAGTGGGTATGTGTTCACTGTAGGGGGTGGTGTTGTCTCGTGGAAATCAACGAAACAGATGTCACCATGGAATCTGAGTTTATCGCATTTGATAAAGCAGGGGAAGAAGTCGAGTGGCTCAGAAATTTCCTAGAATGTATTCCATGTTGGAAGAAGTCAGTGCCCGCAGTATTGATACATTGTGATAGCAAAGCAGCTATAGGTAGAGCACAAAGTGGCTTTTATAATGGTAAGTCTCGACATATTCGTCGGCAACATAATACCGTAAGGCAGTTGATCACAAGTGGCATTATCTCAGTTGACTATGTAAAGTCAGTGGATAACTTAGCGGATCCGTTAACGAAAGGTTTAAACCGTGATCAAATGCACAAATTGCTAAAAGGAATGGGACTGAAAACCACATCTTAAAAGATGAGTATAGTGGTAACCCAACCATACGATTGGAGATCCCATGGGATTGGTTCAATGGGAAAACGAAGCTATACAAATCTAGCTGTAACACTCAGAAGATTTTAATCTTCGCACATTCTTTTGAAAGCATTGAGTGTTGTAACCTGCACGTGGTAAGAGGTTAAGTCCTTTGACTTTTAATGATTCTTGAAATCTCAAGGAGATGCAGTATGGCAGGATACTCATGAAAGAATCACCTATGTAAGTGAGAAGTGAGGCCACTTCGTGTGTGTGAGTCACTTATGAATTCCAAAGAGGTGTTCGAAACGGACACAAACGTGAGAACTGGTGGAGTTGAGACAATACTGTGTTGATGCTATTGACTAGGCATACACCAAGGAGGAATAGTTCAAGGCATCGCGTCCACTAGCCCGCCGGTATGTCCGATAGTGTTGACTATGGAAGGTTCAAAATCACAAGTTACCTCTCCAAATATAGTATTGTTTCTCGAGAACTGAGCAAAGAGTCTGCATACATGCATTTGTGTCTGGTGTTGGTTTGAGCTTGCAGCGCTCTAACCAATGTGGGGGATTGTTGGAAAAAACGTGTGATAAAGGCAAGACTTTTGGCCTTTCATATGGCTAAGTCCTTTGGCCTTTCACCTTGTGTAACCCTCAATTTCTTTTTGTAGTGTCTTAATATCTTGATCTTTCATGTCTCCATCTCTAGCCTATATAAGGCATGGAGTTGTAGATGGAAAATATACCAACAAATCATTCTCTCTTCTCTCTAGCTCTCAAGCATTCTAGTGTGCATCTTAGGAGCATTGCATTGCTTGGTTCTAGCCTCCAATTCAAGTTCGCCGAAGCCTACGAGTTTGAGGTGCTTCAACTCGGTAGGAGGAAAGTCGTTTCATCTTTGGGGATGTTGCGCCAATCCGTGAGCACTAGCCGGGGCGTATCTCGTCTTGCGGAGAGAGGGATACCTCGACTCGACTTGAAGAAGACTATAGTTTGCATCTTGTTCCTTTTATTGTATTTACTTTGTTTTATTTACCTTCTAGTTTTTGGTTCTTTTGTAATAGCAAGAGTTTGTCCGTGTAAAGGCTACAATATTTCCAACATTTAGCTCCCCATCATTCCTAGCCATTGAAGCTTGTAAAGCTTAGGATGTTTGATAGGTTTCAACCCCAACTTAGCCACCAATTATTCATTCACTACATTAGCACAACTAACTCCATCAATGATCACCAAACAAGTCTTGGTTCTCACTTTACAATTCATGTGAAAAATGTTGCAACATTGCTCCTTATGCTCCTCAAGATCGGGTTGCACATTAAGCGTCCTAAGCACCACTAACGCCTTCAACTCCTCGTCGTCTTCCTCCCCACTAAAATATGTCATAGGAGGATCCACACTTTTCTCCTTGCCCTAAACCACTCCATCCTCCTCGTCATATCATTCATAGTTCACCTCCTTCAAGTTGTTTCCCTCCGGGACATGAAGATGTATTGGATCACTCTTAGAAGTGGGAGGCCTTGTGGGTCGGACCTTCTCACATATAGAAGCAATACCCATTTAACTCATTCAATTCCTCATAGTGGGCATATTGACTTGCATATATTTGGGCTTGGATCCCTTTCATCTCATTCATGAGCTCTGTCATCATCTTGACCATCATGCCCATATAATCAATTCCGGGCATAACGTCCATAGGGCCCACTTCTTATTTGGAACAAACTAAACAGAAAAGTGAGATCGTCTTAATTGGACAGAGAAAGTAATATTTATTACTCCTACGTCCATGTAGAAGAAAATCAGAATATTGTATTATTATTAAGCATCGGAAAAAAATAACACATAAAAGTAAACCATTGCAAAGAAATTAATTTAAAGTATAAAATAAATTAAGAAATCAATGTTTAAAAAGAAGAGTGAACTACATCTAATCTTTCACTTTTGCACGTAAATGGTACCTGATTTTTACTTTATATCGATTTTGGTACCTATAAATCACATTTTTGGTACCTAATGCAATTTTCATCCCAAATAAATACATTTTCCTATTTGTGTCATAGAGGATATTTTGGTCATACACAAAACTAGTATTACCAAAAGTGATATTATAATATTTTCTCTCATTCTCCTCACTCTTTATACTATTATTATTAATCAATATTAATATTATTATTTTGATGTTATAAATTAATAATTTATTTATTTTTAGTATCATTCAAATATACTTAATTATAATTATAATTACAATTATATTTAATTATTATAATAGTATTATTATTATAATACTAAAAACTAATAGTAATTAATAAATAATTATAGTATAATTATCTAAATTATGAATCATACAAGATTATATAATAATAATAATAATAGTTATTATTATTATTATTTTATATTGATTTAATAACTAATCAATATAGTCTTAATAAAAGTTTAAACTTGTGAATTGTATTTGTAATGATATAAAGAGTGAATATTTTTAGGTAGGTGTTTTAACTCTAAAAAAGTATAAAATAATTTAATAATAAATATTTAATTAATTTAATTACTTTAAATAATTAATTTGATTAAGTATTTTGTTCTTGATTTGTATTATGAATGCAATTAGATATATGTATAAAACACTAAAAAGAACCAGAAAAAAAAAATGGTGCTACGGATCCTACTAGTCTACTATACTATATTCTATGAGTAACGCGGGAATTAGCCATGGCAAATATAAAAATAGTAGTATATTGTAATTTATTCGAAAGTAGTCCACTTTTATTATTTAGTTCCTTAAAATTAAATAATTTTTATTTTTAGTAAAAAAGTTTCCAATGGGATAAACTCATTTTCTATTAATAATGTTTCAATTACTTTTTATTTTTATCTTTGGATCACATATATATATTAAAACTCGTTTTAAATTCTTACAAAAATTGTAGATTAAATACACATTAACATTATATAAATTACTAGTTTTTAAAATAAGTCCTATAGTAGTACATATGTACCTAAAATTATTTATTGTTTCTAAAATGTGATTGACCATCTAAGTTATCTGACTAAATTATTATAAAAACACATGAATTATTAAAAATAGTCTCTATAGAGCAGTTTAGTTAATACTAGTATGAAATTACAGTAATAAATAGTGATGTATCTATGAGAATGGGCAGTGTAGTAAAATAATTAAAATTTTACATATTTAAAATAATATGATTATACAGTATGGGGTTGAATTACGAGTTAATGATACTATACGAATTGGCCCAATTAATATTAAAAAAATCTGGTGCGCAAAATCAATTACAGATGGCCTAATATGGTGTTATTGTAAAACTCAAAAATAGTACTCCATGTAATTTCAATTTATGTAAATGTTTGAAGTAAAATTATTTTGGTGTGACATATATTTAAAAGTAGATTTGAGTTTAATGTAAATAGTTAGAGAATGGCGACAAAGATAGTAAATATTTAATTTATATTCGCTAGTTTATTTTATCACCAGGTATACCTGTGTTTTTGTTACCATTAAAAAAAGTACTCCGTATGTAGTTTTTCAAATAAAATGTCAAAACTTTTAGTCGGTCATATCTTGATTGTTCCGTTTTACTCCATCTGTCCGTAATTTAAAGTTTCATTTTGTGTTTTTAGATGTCCGTCATTTAAAGTCTTATTTGATATTTTTCATTTTAGGTAGGTGGACCCACCATTGAAATAATATATTACACTCAAATTCTATTATAAAACAAATATATAAAAGTGAAGTTCACATTCCACTAACCCATTTTCCCATTTTTTCTTCATAAAGTCAAACAATTTCTTAAAACTCATGCCTAGTTAAAATGGAATTATAAATGACAGAGAGAGGGAGTATTTCTTATAATGTAAAATAAACTCTTTTGGCATTAGGTATTTGGTGCAAAATTTTTGGAACATGGTTATTTAATATTTACCTTTGATTTACAAGTTTTATTCTAATCTTTTAAGTAATAATATCATGTTATATATTACTCCCTCTGTCCCAAGAAAGTTGAATCACTTCTTTTTTATATTTGTTTTGAAAAAATTGTAATAAATAGTTAAAGGGAATGTATACTAAAATAAAAGTGAGAATAATGTAGAGGAGAGTTTTTACTACATTATTCTATCTTTAACTTTACTGTGTATCCACTATAACTATTTATTAAGATCTTTTTAAAATGAGTGCGAAAAAAAGGTGACTAAACTTTGTTAGGATAGGATGGAGGGAGTATATATATTTTTTCTTGTAACATTAGAAAACCAATGCGCTAATATGTTGGAACAAAAAAACTTTTAGGTTTGGCTCCAAGTGACGTGTGTAACAGTATGCCATATATCAGAGAATTATATCTCTCTAGAAACCTATTTGAGGGGCGTATTTCATCAAATATTTGGAAATGCAGACATCTTGAGATGCTGGGATTACAGTACAACAATTTTAGTGGCAACATTCCTCGTGCAATTGGAAATACGAGCACGCTTAGAGAGATGCATTTGGCATACAATCATTTCACAGGTATATTATACATTATCCTCTTCTTCCTTGAAGTTGGATGCTTTATTACATTTCCCTCATGAATTTCACCTACTGAACAACTATTGCACTTCTAACATTTTGTGATAACAAAAATTCTTTAGCAAATAACTACCGTTATGAAAATTAGATTTTCAAATAGAGGAAATATCTTAAAATTGCACTGGGTTCTATGTTATATAACTTGGTAGCAAAAGAAAATATATATGTTCAATGTTATTACATCATTTATGTCCATATACATATGGCAGGTGAATTACCAGAAGAAATTGGCGCTCTGCCAATGCTTGAGATTTTCGATGTGTTCAGCAATTCTTTATATGGATCCATCCCAGCTTCCATATTCAACATGTCAACATTGAAGACAATACAAGCTTCACACAATAAGTTTTCTGGTATTCTTCCATCAAACTTGGGGAATTCATTAGTCAACCTTGAACTGCTCTATTTAGCTTCTAACAGACTCAATGGCCCAATTCCAAGCACTATTGTAAATGCTTCTAAACTTACCATCTTGGACTTGAATCTCAACTCATTTAGTGGATCCATTCTCTACTTTTGGGTAAATTGAAGCTCCTAGAAGCACTTATGCTTGGGGAAAATAATTTGAGTGGAGCAGAATTTCCTACTCTGGAATTGACATTTCTCTCTTCATTAACTAATTGTCGACATTTGAAGTACTAGGAAGTAACAAGCAATCCACTGAATGGCATCCTACCCGCTTCAATTGGGAATTTGTCCTCATCTCTTGAGTATATCGGGGCAGCAAACAGCAGCATCATGGGTGTTATTTCGACGTCGACGAGAGATCGACGACGAGAGATCGACGACGAGAAGATAACAATGGTGGACGTCACGGGCTTTCCCCGGGATCAGCTCCAAAACTAGGATTTATGCGTAAAAAGTAAAGAAGACGTAAAATAGGGAATTATGATATTTCTTCATTGATTGAATAGAGAGAAGAACAATAGTCCTATATATAATACTAATACTAACTTAACGAGCAAGAAATAGATATCCTAAAGATACGATAAATCAAACTAATTAATAAAGATATGGGGATCTCATGTGGATATGCACGTATCAACTCATCCCACCAACAATGGGGAAAATGAAGCAACTCCAAAGACTGCATCTTCCTAAAAATCACTTGGGAGGGTCCATACCTTACGATCTTTGCAGAATGAATCATTTAGGAGAGTTGTTACTTGATAGAAACATGCTTGTGGGCCCAATACCTGAATGTTTAGGTGAAGTTAAATCATTGAGAGAGATCTACTTAGATTCCAACCAATTGAATTCAACCATCCCTCCTAGCCTGTGGATTCTCACAGATCTTGTGGCTTTGAGCTTCTCCTCCAACCATTTAACTGGCCAATTGTCATCTCAGCTTGAAAATTTAAAGTTAATCGACTACTTGGATTTGTCATCCAATCAGTTTTCAGGCGATATTCCTAGCTCGATTGTTGGTTGCCAAATGTTAACATTTCTTAACTTATTGATGGGGTACGAACTAAACAACTAAACCCTAGTTGCGAGCCCAATAACAGTGACGGCCTATCAGCCCAAAACCCAAGAAAGAGTATCAGTTCGGCATGACCAAAGAGTTCGGTTCGGCACAACCAAAGAGTTCGGTCGCAGCCTACAGCTCGGTAAAAGCCAACCAATCAAGCTCTACTCTCAAAACCCAAGAAAGAGTATCAGTTCGGCATGACCAAAGAGTTCGGTTCGGCACAACCAAAGAGTTCGGTCGCAGCCTACAGCTCGGTAAAAGCCAACCAATCAAGCTCTACTCTCAGATCGGCAAAAGAACCAATCAAGCTCTACTCTCAGATCGGCAAAAGCTAATCGGCAAAGTTCAGCAGTTCGGTCTCAGTGTTCGACCGAACAAGGAGATAGTGGACCCATGCAGGAGCTCCACGACCTCCATTACACCCACGATCTATTTAGTGGTGTTAAGCAGTTATCAACCATCCACGATCTAGTGAGTGGTGCTGCAAACCACGATCTTAGTTCAATGTATAAATAGAACCTAGATCAGATAGACAGGGGTTAAGCTCTCTAGATCCTGAATCGTATAGCAAATCAGTGTTGTAATCTGTAAACGAGACCAAGCAATACAAATTTGCCCTCTCTTCTTCCCGTGGACGTAGATTTACCTCAGTAAATCGAACCACGTAATTTTCCGTGTTGTGATCATTTATTACTTGCATTTATTCCCATCAAAAATTCGCCACATCATCACTGGCGCCGTCTGTGGGAAACAGAGAACCAAAACTGTGATAAAAGCGAGTTTTTTATCCTTTTCCACCAAAAAAAAAAAATGCATACCAGATCACATAATACCCGTACTTCCGTCCGTGATGAAGGTGAGGAAGCTAGTCCAGTCCATAGGTCTGGAAAACAGCCTCGGGAGAAATCTGCCTCCAGTTCTCACGGTGAAGGAACAAACCACTCAAAAAGTCATCGCACCGAGCCTCCCCAGCAGCTCGCTTTGAATGAGGCTGTCAAGTTGTTCTTGGCTGAGAAGCAGGATGAGTTCCAAACATTCCTGCAAAAGAGCCAGAAGCCGGAGAAGAAAACAGCGGATTCTCCCTCCCCCTCCAGACATGAAAGTCACTACCGCAGTAGTGTCGCACCTTCCAGGAGAAAGAATCCTCACCACCGACATGTTCCTTCTCCTCCTTGTTACCGAAATCACAGGAGAACTCCATCTCCACCATACCGGAGAGATGTCGGATTCGCTATGTATGGAGCGCTGAAGACTCCATTTTCGGATGATATCACCCGGACTCCATTGCCACAGAATTACCGAACTCCGTCAATGACTTATGACGGGTTAGTGGATCCTCATGATTTCCTGGGACGCTATCAGTATAATATGGCGAACCAAGGTCTCAATGAGGTTCACATGTGTAAGCTGTTCCCCGAGCTGCTTATCGGGAACGCAAGAAGGTGGTTTGACAGCCTCCCTCAAGGGAGCATTAGATCTTACAGAGATCTAATGGATGCTTTTCACAGAAGATTCTTCCAGAAAGCGGAAGCCCGAATCACTTCGGCTCAGCTGCTTTCTATACGTCAAGGTCGCGATGAAAAAATTAGCGACTTCATGACGAGATTCCACAAGGAATGCCTACAAGTAGATGATCTCAATGATCTACTTGTCATTTCGGCATTCCAAAATGGAATTCTGCCCGGAGCTCTCTACAGAAAGCTCGTTGAGTGCAGTCCGCAAACAGCTCAAGAGATGTGGGACATTGCGGACCAGTTTTCTCGTGCCGATGAGGCAGACCGTCGAAAACGGTCTTTAGACAGCTCATCCAGAGGAGACAAAAAGAAGCCCGATCATAGCGATCAGGGGCTTCCTCGCCGAACTCCTTTTGAAAGAATTCAAAGGGCACCGGTACAAGGCAGATTGGGACCACGTCTCGATCTTGAGAAACCGCCCGCTCAGTTCGTACCATTGAACAAGTCGAGAGCGGAAATTTTCGAACTGCATTCTGATATGTTCGAAAAACCAAAGCGGATGACGAAATCAGCCACGCGCCGAAGTCAGGATACGTACTGCTCCTACCATCAAGACCACGGTCACGATACCGAGGAGTGCCGAAATTTGGCAGCAGGTATTGATGTTCTTGTGAAAGCAGGGACGTTAAAAAAATACCAAAGCAAGCTGCCGAAGAAGAATAAGAAACAGAGAGGTGCGAACTGCGCTCCTCAGGATCCTAAAAGGCAACAGGATCCCGAAGACGATGACGAGCCGCAATATGACGGAGTAATCCAGACTATTGACGCTCTCCCAGCCGGGAAGACTAAGTCGTCTCTAAAAGCAGAACGCAGAGGCGCCAATCGAGAGGAGCCTATGCATAAAAGGCTGAAGAAGGAGGAAGTAATCACGTTTTCAGATGCAGATCCCGTCCCGGCCATTTCTCCTCATCAAGACGCGATTGTCATTCAAGCCGGAGTGGCAAACAAACTGATCCACAGAGTGTTTGTGGATACAGGAGCGTCGGTTAGCATTCTTTTTAAAGAATGTTTTGATAAACTGGAAGTGGATCCAGCTCGGCTCAGTCCGGCCCCACTTCCTCTGAAAAGTTTCGCCCAGGAAGACACCCGCCCTGAAGGTACTATCAGCCTTCCGATTACGGTGGGAAGAGCGCCTACTAGCTCCAGTACGATGATCGAGTTTTTTGTGGTAAAAGCTCGGTCCCCGTATAACACCATCCTGGGAAGAGACTGGCTCAACACAGTTCGGGCCATTTGCTCTACTTATCACCTCACAATCAAGATCCCCACTAAAGGAGGGATTGCAGTCATCCGAGGTGATCAAAAGAGAGCAAAAGAATGTTTGCAGATTGCGCTTAAAAGTGCCGAGCAATCAGATCGGCACCATCAAGCATAGCAATCACAGCAGCCGGAGTCAGAGGCAGGAGAAATGACCGAAGTCACACCGGAGCCGAACTCGATGACAGTTCGGTTATACGAAGATGATCCATCCAGAACGGTCAAGATCGGTTTCGCGGGAACACCTCTGCTCCGGGAAAAGACCATCCAGCTCCTCAAAGAGTACAAAGATGTCTTTGCGTGGTCTCCGTTGGACATGACCGGAGTGTCTTCCGAGGTAATTACACATCGGTTAAATATTGATCCCTCAGTCCGGCCTATAAAACAGAAGCAAAGACTCTTTGCGGCAGAAAGAAATCAAGTCATCCATGACGAAGTCCGCCAATTACTGAAAGCGGATGTATTATTTGAAGTAAAATATCCTTCTTGGGTGGCCAATCCTGTGATGATCAAGAAAAAAGAAGGAGGATGGCGGATGTGCATAGATTTTACCGATCTAAATAAGCACTGTCCTAAAGATTGCTACCCCCTTCCGAACATAGATAAAAAAGTAGAAGCTTTGATAGGCTTCGAAATTTTTTGTTTTCTTGATTTGTATAAAGGATACCACCAAGTTTTAATGGATGAGAATGATGCTTCAAAAACGGCTTTCATTACTGACTTCGGCATTTTTGCTTATAAAAAGATGCCATTCGGTTTAAAGAATGCCGGAGCCACATATCAAAGGATGGTAGACAAGCTATTTCGGCACCTGATCGGAAAAGAGGTTGAAGTCTATGTTGACGACATAGTTATTAAAAGTAGAAGCACTTCGGATTACGAAGACAATCTCAAATCAACTCTCGACGTGCTCAAAAAAGCCAACCTCAAACTCAATCCCCAAAAATGTACCTTTTTGGTAGATTCGGGAAAGTTTCTGGGTTGTTGGGTTTCAAAGGACGGACTCAAGGCAAATCCCCTAAAGGTTCAAGTTGTTCAGAACATGGCAATGCCGAAGTCCATACATGATGTGCAAAGGCTAACTGGATGTCTAGCCGCACTGAATAGATTCCTTTCCCAAGCAGCCGAAAAGCAACTGCCGTTCTTCAATGTTTTGAAGAAGGCACCAAAGTTTGAGTGGGGAGCCGAACAGAAAAAGGCTTTTGACGAACTCAAAAGTTATTTAGCCGAACTCCCTATTCTCTCTGCTCCAACAGATGCCGAAGTGATATTCTTATATTTAGCGGCATCAGATCAAACCATTAGCGCGGTACTTGTACGAGAAGAAGGCCTAAAGCAGCGTCCCATCTACTTTACAAGCCGAGCATTAAGAGGTCCCGAAACAAGGTATCAACCCCTGGAAAAAATTGCTCTGGCATTAGTAAATGCAGCAAGGAGACTGCGGCCATATTTCTATGCTCACAAGGTATGCGTCTTAACCGATCTTCCACTTCGGCAAGTTTTGACTAAGCCTGAAGCATCAGGCAGAATTGCCAAGTGGGCCATAGAGTTGGGAGAACATTCAATAGAATATCTACCTCGGAAAGCCATCAAGGGACAAGCCTTGGCAGATTTTCTGGTAGAGGCAAAGTTCGATCAAGCAATCCCTATTATTGCCGAACAGAAAAGCCCTACCAATGATGAACCAACACAGCCCCAGGAACCCGAAGTAGAGCCGCCGGACTGTTGGATTGGATTCGTAGATGGAGCTTCGAATAAGACGGGAAGTGGAGCTGGTATTCTACTTATCGCTCCCGACGGACACGAGGTAACTTATTCACTTCGGTTCTTATTCCCAACCACTAATAACGAAGCCGAATACGAAGCCCTTCTTGCCGGACTTCGGTTAGCGCAAAGTCTATTTATCAAATCTCTCAAAATCCATTGTGATTCACAAGTCATAGTGAATCACATGTTGGGTACAAGTGAAGCCCGAGATGAAAGGATGAAAAAATACTTGGACAAAGCGCAAAGCATTAGCCGAAGTTTCTCTTATTTTCGGATAATCCGCATTCCCAGAGCGGAAAATGGCCGAGCAGATACTTTAAGCAAGTTGGCCTCATATCCGAGCTCAAAAGTGGAGGAATTACCGCACAGAAGCATTGATGATGCTGAGGTACTTTCAGTAACCAGCTCGCCGAACTGGATGACGCCAATATCAAAGTATCTAGATCAAGGACAACTGCCCGAGGATAAGAGAGAAGCTCGGAAAATCACATGCCGAGCACTTCGGTATGAACTTCATGAAGGAGTCCTATATAGAAAGTCCTACCTTCAACTGTTATTGCGATGTGTAGGACCAGAAGAGACGGACTACATCCTTAGAGAAGTTCATGAAGGATCGTGCGGCAGCCACATCGGAGCTAGAGCTTTAGCTAAAAAAGTTCTGAGATGGGGATATTATTGGCCAACTATGGTACAAGAAGCAGTACAGCTCGTTAAGAAATGTACGAAGTGCCAAATCCATGCAAATATCCCAAGGATGCCGCAGACCGATCTATGTGCTATGCAAAGCCCTTGGCCTTTTATGCAATGGGGCATAGACATAGTAGGACCACTACCACAAGCTCCTCGGCAAATGAAATTCTTGATCGTTGCCGTGGACTACTTCACAAAGTGGGTGGAGGCTGAACCATTAGCTACGATAACGAGCTCGAAGGCATTGGATTTTGTTTGGAAGAACATAGTTTGCCGATTTGGCATACCCCATATCCTCATTTCGGATAATGGGACTCAGTTCACCGACAAGACATTCAAGAATTGGTGCCAAGAGTTGAATATTCAACAGCGGTTCACTTCGGTCTCTCACCCACAAGCAAACGGACAAACGGAAGTAACAAACCGTATTTTGGTGAAAGGATTAAAAGCTCGGTTAGAACAAGCCAAAGGACAATGGGTAGAAAATCTTCCTCAAGTCCTATGGTCTTACCGAACTACACCAAAAACCTCCAACGGTGAAACTCCGTACAGTCTAGTGTACGGCACTGAAGCCGTAATTTCGGTTGAGATCGGCATACCCAGCCCCCGAACACTCAATTTCTCAACAGAACTGAATGATGACGGACTGAGAGCCGAACTAGATCTTGCCGAAGAAAGAAGAGAACTGGCCTGCATAAAAGCAGCCAAGTACAAGGAGCAAGTAACCCGGTATTATAACCAAAGGGTGAAAAAGCTGCAGTTTCAAGTGGGAGATCTCGTATTGAGAAACAATGAAGTAAGCCGAGCAGAAAAGCTGGGCAAACTTGAACCCACATGGGAAGGTCCGTATCGGGTGTCAGAAGTCCTGGGAAAAGGGTCTTATAAATTGACTCACATGTCAGGAGAACAAGTACCCCGAACATGGCATATTTCCAACCTCAAGAAGTTCCATTTGTAAGAGACAAGGTCCGGTCAGTCTTGTATCTAGTTCGGTCCTAGGGATATGTGCTTTCATGTTTCTATTTGTCCTTTATGCTGGTCATTTTATAAAAGTTTAAATTCTTTTTCGTCTTTTTTATTTGTCTTTATGTGCGTTTAGTCTCTATGTGCGTTTTGTCTCTTATAAATATTACTGAGGTATATTGATCTTTAAAGGCTGATCCCCTTTTTAGATCATGTATTAAAGACAATTGTGAGTCCAAGCTTCTAAGGAAGATACAAGACCACAATTCAGCTTAAGAAACAAGCAGTTCGTCTGAAACGGACTGCAATAAGCCGAAAACCACTTCGGTCAACCAGGGAAAGTCCAATCCAAGCGATAAAACTCGCCAAATTAGGACACAAAAGGAAAGTCCGATCCAAGCGATAAAACTCGCCAAATTAGGACACAAAAGGAAAGTCCAATCCAAGCGATAAAACTCGCCAAATTAGGACACAAAAGGAAAGTCCGATCCAAGCGATAAAACTCGCCAAATTAGGACACAAAAGGAAAGTCCGATCCAAGCGATAAAACTCGCCAAATTAGGACACAAAAGGAAAGTCCAATCCAAGCGATAAAACTCGCCAAATAAGGACACAAACTAAGTCCGGTCAAAGAAGAGTTTTCTTCATAAGACCGAAGACGAGTCCGGTCAAAGAAGAGTTTTCTTCATAAGACTGAGGACGAGTCCGGCCAAAGAAGAGTTTTCTTCATAAGACCGCGGACGAGTACAATAAATGAAATAAAAAAATCGCTGAACTGTAAATACGCAGTGATAGAAGCGAAATGAAAAAATTTCATTTATTAAGTCTTGTTCGGCATACAATTTCGCTGCCCTACGAGAAGGCGTTACACCATTACAAAGGACTATTCTACTGTCCACGGTTGCTAAAGTTGAGCCACCTATCCAAAAAATCCTCATGATGCTGAGTTCGGGCGTTCCGAACAGTTGAAGAATAAGTAGGTCGACGAGATGCTCTGATCGACCTACCGCCCCTTCCCTGAGTCCGGGAAGTTCTAGCACCTCGGCGGCGAAGAGTCTCTTCACGAAGCATCCGCTGATCTTGCTCACTCATAATCACAACTCCTCTACGAACTTCAGGGCGTTCTCGTCTTGACATTTCCGGTTGCTCCGGAGTCCGTTGCTGACTTGGAGTACGTTCTCGTCTTGACGTTTCCGGTTCATCCTGAGTCCGTTGTTGGTTTGGAGTAGAATCTTGAGCAAGTGGATTAGAGGTTTGAGTTGGAGTGTGAGCATCTGTTGGCGGGAAACGCCTAAGGAATCTCTCGATTGAGGGACGCCGGGAAAGAATGATGTCGTACCGAGAAGCCAAGCGCCGCAATGACTTCACAACTTGTTGGCAAGCCGAGCTCTCCAGCGCATTGTTCTTCCGGAGTACATGAAGCTCCTCCCACAGTTCATCAACTTGATTCTGAACTTCAGATATGGTCATTCCCCCGCGCCCGCAGATGAAATCCTCATATGCAGTCCTCTCAGCGATGACAGTGTTCAGCTCGGCCTCCAGATCTTTCTTTATGGACTTTAAGTCCTTATTGTTGGACTCCAGCTCCACTAACCGAGCCAAGAGTTCGTCATACTTCACCTGGTCATCTATGGCTTTTTTCTCAGCTTCGTTTAAAGCCGAAGAGTATAGCCACTTCCAGTGAAGTACCTCCAGCTCCTTAGAGTTAAGAATACAAAGCAGCTATGTCAGTTCGGCATTTCAGTTTACCGAGCAGGCAGTAAACCACAACAGGAGTAAAAGAGATTACGAAAAGCTGTAAAGAAGACACGAGTGTAGAAAGAAGAATTTTTCCATTCACAAGAAAAAATTTTTACACAAGGAGGGCTTCAAGGCCATTTTACAAGGAGAGAAAGAAACTAAACTAAGAGAAGGGAGACGAAATCATACTCCGCCAGTTTCGTCTCCGGCTCCTCTGTGGGTTTCAGCCTCCTTCTCCTTGTCTACTTCGGCTTCAGCCTCGGCCCCCCTACTCCCTCCAGCCTGCTCGGTGCCCCCATCGCCGATCTGCTGCACCTCCTGCTCGGCATGCCCGTCGCCGGCCTGCTGATCCGTCTGCTCGGTCTCCTTGCCGGCCTCGTTTTCCTGCCCACCCTCTGCGTTAAAGATTGAAGCGGGTGAAACAGGTCCCAAGGAGGCAAAGATGGCCTCCATGTTCTCGTCCCGGTCAGCGCGGCAGTTACGGACTCTTTCAGCAGAGAGCAGGACCGAGGAAGAAGCAAGCTCCTCAAGGAGCGGCAGACTCTGGAGACGAGCTGAAATCTCTCGGCCATACAGCGGCAGGACGACTTCGGGTCCCTGCTCAGCGTTATCGGTCATCAATTTCAGCAGATCACCGATAAAGGCCGAAAATTGATTGCTCAAAAAGAGTTTCTCCGCGAAAACACGGAGAGCCTCCCCCTGAGCAACCACGGCGGCAGCCTCCCTCTGTTTAGATTGCTCTCTCTGGATGATGAGCTGGTTTTTGGCACGCTGAGCTTCATCCTGAGCCGAGATCCTAGCGGCCCTTGCCTTCTCAAAGTCTGCCCGAGCCTGTTCGGCCTGGTGACGAGCAGCATTCAACTTCCTCTGCATCTCAGCATAATCGTTGGACGCTTTGGAGAGTTCAACGGCGACGAGCTTGGAGAGCATATTGTTCCTCTGAAAATGGAAAAAGGAAAAAGTCAACAGAGGGGCCACAAAAAATATAGGAAAAAAGCAAGGCCAGAAAATCAAGAAGAGAATTCACCTCTACAAAGTCCGTTGGCCATGCAAAAGGCTCACAGACATGTTCCGAAGGGGCCGCCAAGACAATGTCTTTCTCCGGCGCTCTTGGGGGTTTCTGAATCTTCCCCTTCCCCTTTGCCGAAGTCGACTCCGGCTTTTTTGGATCCGAAGAAGAGGTCTTCTGCCTTTTCGGATTCTTCTCGGCATCAAACGCCGAGCCGGTGGCTTTCTGTCTCTCCGGCTCATTAGATTCGGAGGATTTGCGACCGAGCTTGTTTAGCATGTTCACTGCCAAAAAGCAAGAAAACAAGGTTAGTCTTCGTCGTTAAAGCAGTAAAGCATAAAAAAGAAATCCTCACCCTCAGTCTCTTCGTCCGAAGACGAGATATCGAACACGGAGTCACCCTTGACGATCTCAGATTCCGAGTACTGTTTCCTAATCATAGGAATCTTATTGAGCTCGCCCTCGAGCTCGTTCAACGGTTCTAACCGAGGATGAGGAATTACGGACTTCGGCCCTCGCCAGGGAAAGCCCGGAGCCGCTGTCCTATTGTAAAAAAAGAAACGATTTTGCCATTTCGGCCATTTGGTTTTACAAAAGGCTCTAAAGGGCTGTAAAGGGATCAAGTAAAACCAGGATCCCTTCCTCTTAAACTGAAAGAAATTAAGGATTGCCCTCAGAGACAGATCCTTTCCTAATCTACGCAGTTCGGCAGCAAAGGCCGATAAGTGCCTCCAAGAATTCGGAGTCACTTGACCTAAAGGGAGTTGAAAAAAATCAAGAAGCTCTACAAAGGCAGGGGGAAGAGGGAAACGAAGCCCGCATTCCAAGCAGGCTTCGTAAACGGTGGCATAACCCTCCGGCGGCGAGTTAGCCCTATGAATGTCGTCGGGAATCACCACTAACCCCCAGGAAGAAAATATTTTCCGTGTAAGGATATCACAGTATCCTTACTCAAAATGCTGTGAAAATATTCTACCGTCTTCTCCCTGGACCTTTTCCGGCCAGAAGACCCCTCACCCCCCTTCCTACCACTACCTGATTCAGAAACAGATTCAGAAGAAGAAGACATGATTCTTACTCTTTGATGGTCGAAAGTCTGAAGAAATTCTTGAAGAAGCGGAAGAGAATTTTACGAAAAAGAGAGAGAATGCAGAAGAAATAATCGCAAAAGTGTTCCAATGATGAAGAAAGGAAATATTTATCAGATTCGCAGAGGCTTTTTCAAATTCGTCGCACCGTTTCAAATCCCACTTTTTCTGGATTCTCTGGCCGGATTTGCTGTCGCATTTAATGCGGACACGTGCAGAGCACGTCCCCTGACGTTAGCCTCCCCCTTACACTTATCTAAAATGCCGAAGTGATTCACTTCGCTTTTCGGGGGGGGTGGTGATGGGGTACGAACTAAACAACTAAACCCTAGTTGCGAGCCCAATAACAGTGACGGCCCATCAGCCCAAAACCCAAGAAAGAGTATCAGTTCGGCATGACCAAAGAGTTCGGTTCGGCACAACCAAAGAGTTCGGTCGCAGCCTACAGCTCGGTAAAAGCCAACCAATCAAGCTCTACTCTCAAAACCCAAGAAAGAGTATCAGTTCGGCATGACCAAAGAGTTCGGTTCGGCACAACCAAAGAGTTCGGTTCGGCACAACCAAAGAGTTCGGTCGCAGCCTACAGCTCGGTAAAAGCCAACCAATCAAGCTCTACTCTCAGATCGGCAAAAGAACCAATCAAGCTCTACTCTCAGATCGGCAAAAGCTAATCGGCAAAGTTCAGCAGTTCGGTCTCAGTGTTCGACCGAACAAGGAGATAGTGGACCCATGCAGGAGCTCCACGACCTCCATTACACCCACGATCTATTTAGTGGTGTTAAGCAGTTATCAACCATCCACGATCTAGTGAGTGGTGCTGCAAACCACGATCTTAGTTCAATGTATAAATAGAACCTAGATCAGATAGACAGGGGTTAAGCTCTCTAGATCCTGAATCGTATAGCAAATCAGTGTTGTAATCTGTAAACGAGACCAAGCAATACAAATTTGCCCTCTCTTCTTCCCGTGGACGTAGATTTACCTCAGTAAATCGAACCACGTAATTTTCCGTGTTGTGATCATTTATTACTTGCATTTATTCCCATCAAAAATTCGCCACATCATCACTTATCAACCAATTTGTTTGGCGGCTCCATTCCTGAATCTTTGGGAAAGATTAAAGGTTTGATAACACTGGATTTATCTTATAATAATCTTTCAGGATCAATACCCAAGTCCTTTGAAGACCTTCGCTTTCTTGAAAATTTCAATGTTTCCAACAACAAACTGGAGGGGAAAATTCCTGATAAAGGTCACTTTCTTAATTTCAGTGCTCAATCTTTTTCCCACAACTTAGCTCTTTGTGGTCCTATAACATTTCAAGTTCCACCCTGTCCTGAAAATCACCATCAACCATGGTTCATGAAAGTCATGTTACCAGCAGGAATTTCTGTTGTCCTTGTGTTGATTGTAATGCTTGTTCTCATGCGGATGTGCAAGCGGAAAAAAATAGCACTCACAGTTGATATTTCACCACCAATTAGTGAATGCAGGAGAATTTCTTACACACAACTTGAGCGAGGAACGAATTCATTTAGTGAAACCAACCTACTTGGAAGAGGTAGTTTTGGTTCTGTGTTTGAAGTAACTCTTTCTGATGGGCTGAAAGCTGCAGTGAAAGTGTTCGACTTGGAATTGCAACGAGCAGCAAGGAGCTTTGATGTTGAAACTGCCATATTGAGTAGCATTCGACACAGAAACTTAGTTCGAGTTATTGGATGTTGTTCTAATATGGAGTTTAAAGCATTAATTCTCACATACATGCCAAATGGAAGCTTGGATAAATGGTTACACTTGGGTATGTATAGTCTAGATTTTATACAGAGACTGAAAATAGCAATAGATGTTGCAGCAGCATTGGAATATCTTCACCATGGCCATACATTCCCAGTTGTTCATTGTGATATAAAGCCAAGCAATGTGTTGCTTGATCAAGACATGACTGCTCATCTTGCTGATTTTGGTATTTCCAAGCTTTTTGATGGAGGAGAAACTTTCATTCAAACACAAACAATGGCAACGATCGGTTACGCAGCACCAGGTGATGATTGACGCTAATTTTTATACCTTTAAATGTTTTACCTAATTCTTAACAAAATGTTGAATGCATGTGGTTCAATTAGAGTTTGGAATGGAGGGCAAAGTGTCAACAAATGGGGATGTATACAGTTTTGGGATACTTCTGCTGGAGATGTTCACAGGAAAGAAGCCAACGGATGATATTTTCAGTGAAGAAATGAGCTTAAAAGAGTGGGTAAGTAAAGCATTAGAGAAAAATGTAGTAGCTGAAGTGGTGGCATCTGCTTTGTTAAGGGAAGATCAGCATAAATTTGCAAATGAGAAATGTTTCTTGTCAATATTCGAATTGGCAATGAAATGTTTAGTCATTTCAGCCGATGGAAGAATCAACATGATTGAGGCAATGGCTGCTCTGCACAAGATCTATGCAACAATTATAGCTGGTACTATATTCCTATAAAATATAAATAATTAATGGCGTTATGTATTGTTGCATATTTGTGGAGTAATTTATATTTTGAGTTATAGAATTAGGGGTATGTGTGGGAATATGATAACTCATGGAGCATGAACACTAGATCATTGCTTGGTTCAGTTACAAACTGATATAGCCGTTGGGCTTAGCGGCGGATTTAAGTGTGAACAAAGGGGCACGAGTGTACCAAAAAAAAAAGTGCTAGTAGTGGTACAGTGGTAAACATATTTCCTTGTCATCCAGTTTCATTTCTTATCTATACAATGTCCTTTTTCTATCTTTTATTTTTATTTTCTACTAAATTATTTTATTTTTCTTTGTCTTGTAAAGTATTTTAATGTTTAGAATGCATTTAATGTTGTTTATCTTTTTGTTTATTGTACATTCAAAAACCTTCTAAGTAATTTATTTAATTTTCTCTTATAAACACTTATTGATTCTCTTATCATGCATTTATTTTACCTTTATTATTTCTCAATCCTTTGCAAAACAATTTAATGTAGTTTTAAATGTTTTACTCTTTCTAATGTATTTAAATTTTTATTTTTTCTATTTTGAAAAACGACTAAATTTATCTTAGATAATTGAAAATATGATTTCTTCATAAAAATAATATATGTTGCTAAACTTCAAATAAATCATTCATATAATACTATAAATATTCTCATTTTTATATATATTGAAGTTTTTATTGTCGAAAAAAGATATAAAATAATTAAAGCATCGATCGAATTTTAAAACTCTAAATCGTTATAACTATTTATCGCACCCCCATATCGAAAATTATAGATCCGCCACTGGTTGGGCTAAAGGATCTTGGATCATTATAACTATTTATTGCTTGTTTTATTATTCTCGTTTTGAAAAAATAATATAAAATAGTTTGAAAAGGAAATAAAGTAAAGTAAGATGGAGAATAATATAGAGAGTTACTCTCTACATTATTCTCCCTCTTACTTTAACTTTTTCTCCACCTTAACTATTTTATTTTTCTAAAATAATGCAAAAAATAAGCGTTTCACTTATCTTGGGACGAAGAAAATATTAAATTATGAGTTAATTAATTTAATTAACACATGCCCAATAGGTTGGCCCAAACCCATTCTTCAACTACGTGAGACTTGATATGAAAATCTATTTCACTTCATCTAATTATATGCATAAATCTAAAAAATATTATTCACTCGTATTTTAATTAAGTATATTTATTTCCATTGATAATAAAAGTCTCATCATAATTATTTATTTCATGTATAGTTAGAATTGGATTTTATTTATTTTTCTTACTTTGTATTTCCGCATTTTATAAATATGTGAAATATTTATATCATTCACTCCCATAAATAATTTTGGTCTCTGTCTGCCACTAATTCGCGATTTTTTTAGTGACATGTCCCTCTATTTTCAGCATTTTTTTCAGGTTTCATTGATATGTGTATCACAAAATAACATAAAATCATCACATGCATGAAATGTTTGCGTAATCTTATGACATGACTTGTTTGCATCATTATTTATATTAGTATTATATTATTAATATTTTATTTTTTGATATATTGCAACTCTTACAAATACGTAAAATAATTGAATTGGGCCGGAGAGTTTGAAGCAAAATCAGATCAGGCCCGGCCCATCCACAATTCCCATGTGATTACTGATTTGTTGACTCATAAGAACCCAACCACGATTCCTAAACATCAAGCTGGGGAAGGAGATGAAAATCAGAATCCTTTTTGATGAAAATTCTTCAGGTCTGTTAAATTATGTACATTATGCATTTGGTTTTACTTTTTTTAAAAAAAAATTGCATAAATTAAGATTAGTTGGAGCTGTCATAATCTGTGCAATATGTTTAGAATTTTGGTGTATTAAAGAATCACAGTTTATTATTAAGAAAACAACTTAGAATTCATCAGACCTAAATGGATAGTTGTTTCTCATCTTAGTCTCAGACTTTCCATGGCTTATCTTATTTTATTTCCAGAGCTCTATTATTAATTTATCATGAGATAGCCTCATAAGTTGATGATGAGAAAGAAGGAATATTTCCCAATTATTGTTGCTATTAATAATTAATAATCTGCTTCACGTTTGCTTGTCTGCTTGTTGACTGGATAATAGTTATATAATAATAAATAAGTTATAAAGGAAAACTTTTTCTCTGTTTATTAGTTTAAGAGAGGAAGAGAGAAACAATTGATAGAGTTGAATAAGTTAAGCAAAGACAACTAGCAAGCATAGCTTTTTCTATAATCTGGACATGATCTCTATCTCATCCTCCAGCTATATATAATAATCCGTTCCATTTCAAAGCGAAACATTTCTTTTATGGGCACGAGATTATATGTAGTGTTATTTAGTAAGTATGACAAAGAGAATGGGTTTTCATATTTAGAAATGTGTCATTTTGAAAGAGACATTGCAATAAGAAAAATGTGTCGTGTTGAGACGGAGAGTATTTATTTTCTCAACCATTGCAACAACTTTTGCAATTACTTCCTTCGTCCCCTAAAAATAGAAACTCTTTCCATTTTAATCCGTCCCATAGAAATAAAAACTTTCTACTTAAGGTAATTTTTTTCTCTCTACTAAGGTGGGATCCATTTTCCACTAACAGATTTTTCTTTCTATTTCTCTCTTACTTTATCAATTTTGTATTAAGATCTTTGTCGTTTTATAAGTTCTTACTTTTAGGTGACGGAGGGAGTATTATTTTGTTAGCTTTTTATAATTTGAAAAGTTTAGATTATACTATATGGTGTGTGCATGTTCCAAGGAAATAATTTGTTGTTCTTTTAAATGAGTCCAAGAACAAAATCTGGCAGAATATCATATGTTAGTGCATCTTGTTCTTTTGAATCTTTCCTTTTCTTTTTCTTCTATTTTTAAAACTTGTGCACGAGCACCACTCTACCATGTTAGTGTATATAATGATATTATTTTTTATTGAATTGATCAATTGACAATATAAAATTAGTACTCCTATAAGAAAAATAAAATAGATTGTGCATCCCACAATGTTGACACTAGTTAATTCCTTGATAAAGTCAATAGAAAATTGTTCGAATTATAATTAACTTTAAAAAATATTTTATTAGTTTTCTAGGAAACTTAGCTTCTATCAATTTCCATTCCTAACGGTTGGATTTCTTGTTTTTGCTACCATCCAAAATCAAGAGTTTAGATTAATAATTAAATATGTTAGTCATCTAGATTTTGTATGCTAATCATGTTACATTTGTTAGATAATTGAGGCACAAGCTAACACCATTTGCCACAACACACTTCACTCATTTGAGGTGCTTAATTTCAGCCCCAAGATTATGATAAGAAACAAAGGCATTGAGTAATCATTTTCACCTGTTTTAGACAGATCCAAAGTTAATTTATAGGCACTAATAAAGTCAAGTGCTCACCAAATAATTAATTTATTTCTAAGTAAGCTAATACTCGATGAAGGTTGATTTTGTTATATTATTATTATTATTATTTTTTTAGCTTAAGTTGAAAATAAGATGAGTCACCAAAGTTACCAAAGTTTAGGCTACTTTTTGCCCCCTTTATTAAGACAAAATATCTACTTGTTAATTAGCAGTGGTTTTACTGTTTCACGTT